>NC_136949.1:9462370-9474870 GCF_949987615.1 Pollachius pollachius
GGCTCTTGGGACTGGGCGTGTATAAACAGCCATCCAAACACAGCTGTTCCGCTGTCACAACGACATCGTACCTTGTCTGGTTTGTATTGAAACGTGTTTGTCTTTTTATCTTTATTTATTTATTCATTTGTTCAGTCATTTATTTATGAACCCACCCTTATTCATGCATATTTGATTCCTGTTTCTTCTTCTTCTCCTCAGCCCTTCTCCCTTCCCCGTGTAGTTCCATGCACAGAGTGTGTTTTTATGTAAGACTGTCATATTTGAGGGAGTGAGTTGGAGGAGGGAGGGGGTGTAAAAGAAAATGGCTGAGTCCCGCGTTATAAACGGACTGCTTCCATGCCTCCCAGTTGGACGAACAAAGGATAAAGAGCCCAAGCATATGTGAAGTGTGTGCGAAGCACCCACTCACATGCCACAAACACAAACACAAACACACACACACACACACACACACACACACACACAGTGCAGAACTTGCGTGAGAGACATTAAACATGGCTTCAAAAGGGAGCCTTCAGTCGCTGTTTACTGTATGGCTGCCGCCGCGGTGACTGACGCCTTCTCACTGGGGAGTGTGTCACTCCGATTGCTCCTTCAGCAACCTCTGACGACCCAGCCCCCCAGGAACCCCTCTGTTTCAGCTTGACTGACAACCCCACCGTCCCCCTATACCCCCCACCACCAGCTCCCCCCACCACTACCTCCACCCACCACAACCACCACCACCTCCATACACCACCACCTCTTCGATGACCAGCCTCTTGAAAGAGATTTTTTTTCTTTTCTTTGAGACGTTTGAAGACGGTAGGGCTTCATCTAATTGGTGGAAACCTTACAAGCGAAATTGGATTCACGCATACATGAATTTGATTGGTTCGGGTGCAGCTATTGAACATCGGGTCAGGAACAATTAACATGACATGACGAGTCGAAAAAAACAGCACGTCTCCAACTACAGATGAAGTGTCGGCCGCCACAATGAAACCAAAACAGGATGAGATGACGCCAGTGAAGTGGTGAAGGTCAGAGCAGGAAGCAGATCACCAGAGCTGAAATTGGCAGGATTTCTAATAAGTATTCCTCAGTGGTTGCTTGGGTACAACAAAAATAGATGTAAGCAGGCATATTGGTTTAGCTAAGCTACTATTTTAATGACGCAGCAAAAATGTTTTAAAAACAAAGGACCAAAAGGTTTATCACAGTGGAATAAAACGCAACCATGGAGGCTGTTTTCATCACGAAAACGCCTCGTTATTTCCCCACGAATTGGCGATCAAAACAAAGCCTGAGCGTTTGGGATTATTATTGTTTAACAGCATTTAATATTTCCTTATTTCTCCAAAACATTATTTCAATGCGCAAATAAAGAATAGCATCCTTTTCATACTCTTTTGTTCCTGGGATGTTTTTAGAACATCAATTCTAAAATGCCTGACCTTAACACAGAGACACCTGACTTTTTAAGACTTTTGGAAAAACTTTGGAGAGTGCCATATAATTAATATCGATCCCCTAACACTCACTAGAGTTATTTTGTACACACTCTATTTGCCTGTGCCTGTGTGCACGGTCTATACCTCATCTACTGTACCGAGACACCTCAGGGAAATGTAAAACACTAATGAGCCCTGATCCTGAAGTGCATTCGCTTACACACTCCCCAGGATTCTCATTGGTTCATGGTTGGGGAGGGGGGCGGGAGAGGAGTAGTGAGGTTGAGCTCAAACACACAAGCATGTGGGTCTCCTCGGGGTAACACAGGTTTGTGTGTTGGTGTGTCTGTATGTGTGTGTGCTCGCCTGTTTGTTAGTGGGCAGAACAGGCTAGCGGCTATAGGGTGGAGAAAGGTACTGGGTTCGAGCCCCGATGTCTACCTGGAGGCGTCCTTGAGCAAGTTGCCCAAGCCATGTCCCCGACCTGCCACAAAGTCCAATCCAAAAAGCCCCTTTAAGTGGCTTTGGATAAAAGCGTCTGCTAAATGACCAAAGAAAGTCACTCTTCATTCAAGGTTTTGTTATGATAGTGCATCATTATTTTCTCTGTTTATCGTTGTTTGTCTCTTGTATTGCGATCAGTTAGTTTGTGAGTAGGTACAGGTTGGCTGTTAGCTAGTGTCTGTGCTTGCTAATTTGTTTTTGTGTGGGCGCATGTGTGCCTATGGGCGTGTGTGTGTTTGTGTGTATGTGTGTGTATTCCGGGGTGACCAACCACAACACACAACACAAGAAGCCTGTTTGTTGTGTGGCTGTCGTGACTGGCATGCAGACCAGCATGCGTATTCATCTGTGACACGGAGGACTCTGATTGGCTGACAGAGAGGCCTTGAACCCTGATGGGTCGTTGGAACTTGATTGCTGATCAACCATTCCTTCTCTCCACCCAGCTCTTCTCCCTCTCTCTCTCTCTCTCTCTCTCTCTCTCTCTCTCTCTCTACCTCCCTCTCTTGCGCTACTCTCTCTTCCCTCTCTCTTGTACCCTGCCCACAGCCATAAAAAGATAATTTATTTCTGTATGGTCCACTTAAAGCTGTATTCATTGAGGGAATGTTTGTGTGTTGTGTTTGTGTCTGTCTGTGTGTGTGTTTGAATGGTTGTCAATACGTGTGTGAGTGTGGGCGTGTGTGTGTGTGCGTGGCTATCTATCTGTATGATAAAGGGAGAGGGAGAGATAGAGAGAGAGAGAGAAATAAATGGGCAACTGAATTCAGAGAGCCTATAAAACAAGGTTAGGGAAATATAGTGCGGGTCATCACGAGCCAATCGCATTCCGCTCAGCATCATAACACCAGCTGTATCTCTAAGCAGGAGAAGAGGAGTTGTCCTCATGTAATGGAATCTGGGGAGGGACAGGGGCCCCTGATGTAGGAGCACATTGTTCTTAGTTTGACCTCATCTAGAGCATTCTCTATATTTAGTTTTTCATTGTGTCATGTGACTCGACAAACAGTTAACAGTTGGAATGCGATATGCCGAATAACTTGTAGCACAAGACGCCATTTTACCCGGCAAAAAGCAAAACACACGCATAACACAACAAAAGCCTATCTAAGACAGGATAATTGTTTTTTTTTTCTTCAATTAAGACCACGGAACGATGGAAGAAATATTGTGACCAATCCTACTGGAATGATTGACGATGACCCCGTAGCGATGTGCGATAGCGCTCATTATCTCTAGCTACGTCTCTGTACCGCTAGCATGGTAGAATGGGCCCTGTGTTGTCCCTTAGCATCGTAATCAGAAGAACTGGCAGATATTTCACTAGGGGCCTGGGCAGCGCCGCCTCAGTTGAATCGCTAAGAGGCTTCTATAAAAGGTGAATAAATTGAAAGTGACATGTTTAATAGTAGAAAATAACAAAAAACGATTTATCTGGCCAACCAACTGCGGTTTATTCGGCGTCATTAAAATGTGGCGGCTCCAATTGGGGGGATTTAGTGTAAGGCGGCGTTTTTGCCCATTGTGCCGACTAGAGTATTTGTAAGAAGACATCACTGTAAAAGTTGAGGAGTAGGCGTCTGACAATGCACTCGCAATTATCATAAGAAAGAAAAAACAATGACTCACACACTAGCTTTACAAAATGTGATGCTTAAACAGTCACTGTCTTTTTTTTTTTTTTGTCTTAATCAGCATCCTCTACAAGTCTGAACAGAGGGATGGAGGAAATGCTTTTACTGAACCTGGAACTGAATAATGCATGCATTATTGTATATAGTACATTCAAGTACATTTCTCCATGTTCATTCTTAAGTGACATGGGTTCATCTCTGTCATCTTAACCATCTTGTCTTTGGCTATAACTTTGCCTGTGAGTGTCTGGATAATTTAAAATTCACAGTGTATAATTAAATGTCTAACAGGTTTAATAAGATCAACACCATGCTACCGAATAATGTTATTGTGTTACCAGAATTAATGTTATTCTTGATGGTAGGGGGATGCACATGCACATGCACATGAACACACACAGACAGACAGACATACGCACACACACACACACACACACACACACAACATATAAATGTCGCCTTTCAAGCTTGTCTTTCATTTGGACTTCGGTGGTTGTGTTTGTAGATGCGGTTTGTTGTAGATTGACTCTAGATTGGTTTAGGAAGGCCTCATATAAAAATCCAACCAGACAAATAGGTCAGTAGGTTTTGGCTGAGCTCAGACCCAGACCAGTCCACTGTGTGTCTTCATTGTTCTTATGAGCACTGCTGCTCGCTGCTTCAAAGGCGAAGCCGTGTCATAATAATTGCAGCCTGCGGTATCTCTGATAAACCCTCGTCTGAACCAAACGACCCTGGGCCCGTGTGAGAATGTTTTGAGTTGTAATCTGAATGTACTCAGGGCCTCAAATTCACTGGAAACATTCTCATAATATTATTTCTTCCGACAGTAATAGATTGATGTCATTCGGTGCCGGAGGCAAAATAATAATTGTAATAATATGTTGTATTTGCACACTCTTACTGTCTTACAGACAGTAAGAAAGCACAAACAAAAATATGTGACACGACTCATAACATAATTGTATTGCCATTAATGTGGCGTTTCTTTACTGTTCAGTTTTGTTTTGTTTGTAGTTTTTGAAAGTTATTGGTCGTGATTACAGTGCGAGTTTGAGTGTGACTGTGATGCTGAAAACTGAAATATGACAGCCGTTTACTAATTCAGTTGACATTCGGCTCGGTCACATGATGGGTTTGGGGAAAGGGGCCGGGCCTTTCTGTGTGTCAGTGCATCTAAGGCACCGCTAAAAGTTTTGTCCCGCAGAGAAAAAGAAAAAAGCTCTTTGAGATTGACAGAACAGGGGCTGTGGTCGCTTTCATACTCTGCCATTTCTCATTGTAACAGCGAGGAGATTTTGTCCTTTTGAAATTCATCAAATCTCTTGCAGTGTGCATAATGCATGGATTTCTCTCCCTCTCTCTTTTACTCTCCCCCTCTCTGCCTCTCTCTGTTTCTCAAGCTTAATGTTTAGGCTTCAATAGGCTTTCAGAAGCGTCAACACAGAGAGGGTGATATGAGAGTGGGAGTGAGAAAGAGAGAGCGGAGGGGAGGGACACTGCTTGAGACAGTGATTGGAGAGGGGGGGAGAGAGAGTTTGCTAGAGAGTGAGAGGGAGAGTGAGTGTGATATGAGAGAGTGAGGGAGAGGGAGGGGGGAGAGTGAGCTTGAGTGAGATATGACAGAGAGAGATGTGAGGAAGAAAGATGATTGATCATGATAATGACTGATATGAGATATGAGTCAGAGAGAGCGAGGGGAAGTAGATGAATGAGGGAGAGAGAGGGAAGAAAAGTGAGATGATTGAGAGTGATATGAGGGAGGGGGAGGGGGGAAGAGAGAGATGAATGAGAGTGTTATAAGGAGAGAGGGTGAGGGAAGAGAGAAATAAGTGAGAGTAATATGAGGGAGAGAGGGGGAGGGAAGTGAGAGGAGAGGGAGAGGAGTGAGAGTGATATTAGGAGTCAGTGATATGATGGAGAGAGAGGGAGGGAAGAGAGGGTGAGAGAGCAGTCAGTGGTCTGAGGGAGAGAGAGGGAGGCTCACATGATGCTGCAGGGTAACGTGACAGGTTGCCCCGCGCTGGGTTACAGAATGTGATTCTAGGAGCAGAAAACACAGCGGCGGTAATGTTTCCCTTTCAATTTCACCTTCCTCTCATTCACCCTAATTTTTTCTCCCAAACTCACCCTCTCTCCCTTCCACCATGCTACTCTCCCACCATCCCCCAGCTTATATCCTTTTTTTCTACACTTTCTCTCTCCCTCTTTCCCTGCCTCGTTTTTGTTTTTCTAACCACCTCCTGCTCCATGCCTCCTCCTCTGATGCTCGCTATCCCCTCTCCTCTTTCTCTCCGTCTCTCCTCTCCTCTCCTCTTCTCTGCTCCTCCTCTCCTCTTTCTCCTCTCCTCTTCTCTGCTCCTCCTCTCCTCTTTCTCCTCTCCTCTTCTCTGTTCCTCCTCTCCTCTTTCTCCCCTTCTCTCCTCTGCTCTTCCTCTCCTCTGCTCTCTCTCCTCTCCTCTTTCTCCCCATCTCTCCTCTTCTCCTCCTTTGCTCCTTTCCTCCTCCTCTCCTCTCCTCTCCCCCTCTACTCTCTCTATCTCCCTCTCTCCAACCTCCCCCTCACCCTCTCTTTCTCTCCTCTCCATCCCTCTCTCTAACCCTCCTCCTCCTCTTCTATCTCCTCCCCATCTCCTCCTCCTCTCCCCTCCCCCTCACCCCCACACCCCCACCCTCCTGATCTCCTCTCTCTGTGACTAAAGGGAGCCCCCTCCTCTGCAGTGGTCTCCCGCCTCACTGATTTGCCCGCTGCTCGGGGAGGATTTGCATAGGCTGGCCCACTTGCAGGGTTCTCCCCTCCCACTTACCCTCCTTCTCCTCTGCCCCCTTCCCCCCCCACCTCTTCCATCCATCCCATCAGCTCTGCTTAGATTCACCTGGGTCCGGTCTCATCTCGTCTTCGTTTTCTCTTGTTCCCTCACCCTCTCTCGCGCGCGCCTTATCCCTCCGTGCTCTGTGACGCTCTCTCGCTCTCTCTCGCTCTCTTTCTCCCACTCACTTCCTTGCACTTTCTCATTTTCTCATCATCTTGTTCTGTCCTCTGTCTCTCCCTCTCTCTCTCTCTCTCTCTCTCTCTCTCTCTCTCCAGTTGCTTCTCTGCTGTTTTCTCCCTTTTTCTTTCCTTTTCTCATCCTCTCTTTCTCTCTCATCCTCTCTTTCTCTCTCACGCTCTCTCTCACCCTCCTCTCTCGCGCTCATCCTCTCTCTCAGGCTCTCCCTCTCTCTTGCTCTCCTCTCTCTCAGGCTGTCTCTCTCTTGCTCTCCTCTCTCTCAGGCTCTCTCTCTCTCTGCGCTCTCTCTGTCGGTCCTCTATCCGTGGAGTAATGTGTGGAAGACCCGGGGAGCGCTAACAAGCCTTGACAAGCCGCACTTTCCGGAGCGGAAAAAAACACTAAAGATAGAAGATATATATTGTTAAAAAAATAAATGGATCTAAACTTAAAAGGACGTAGGCAGGGAAGGCAGTGATCGCTGCGCAGCGGGGGAATCCGATTCAGTGATTCTGCGAGGTTTAAGAGCGGTTAAGAGAAGAAAAAGACACAACGTGAAACTGACGAGACACAGTCAAGAGAGGGACAGGAAATCTGTTTTGTGTGCGTCTGTCACGCGTTGAGCCCCGTTTTCTCTCTGTTCGCCGTCTCTCTCTCTCTCTCTCTCCATCTCTCCTGCACGGTCTCATTGCCGCGGCTGCGTGTGTTCTGTGTTTTTTTTTTCTGATCCGTGTCTTGGCGCCGCTGAGCTGAGCTGAGCTGAGCTGCGCGGAGGCAAAGCCAAGTCAGCGGCATCGGCGGGAGCACGCGTGGGATCAGAGCGCACGCCGGAAACGCCGCTCGTTCTGCTTTTCGGACTCGCTCGTGTCACTCACGCTTCCATCCTTGCCCCCCCCCCCCACCCAGTCGCCCACCCCCACCCGCCCCGCGCAGGTGAAGGGGGGTCACACGGGAGGGGAGAGACGAGAAACCAGAGAGGACCCTCAAGGTGTCCCGCACTCTCACAGGCACGAGTCTCTGGCGTGAAGCGAGGCATCCAAGGAGCCCGGCCATAAGGTGGCGTTCAGGAAGGACGTGTTGGATTGGTGGTTTGAAAACAAACGAGGACCAGAGGGGGGGACCGTCCGCTGCTTTAGTCGAAAGGAGTAGAGCAACGGAGCTGTCGTAGGGCTGCTGCTGCCAGGCTCTTTGCGTACTACTTTGGAGAAGAAGTGCAAAAAAAACAAAAACGGGAAGCTTGCGTTGTGTTGATTTTGTGTGCGTCTCTCGCTATGGATTTGGCCGCAGCCGCCGCGTCTCTACCACCCAAGGGTCACTGCTTCTGAGATCGTCGTCTTTTTAAGATTTTGGCTCAGCGCTCTTTTGTGTGTACGGAGGTTTCGGTGTTTGGTGGGTCTCGTGGGTGAAGAAGGAGGGGGGGGGGGGAGCTCAGCTATGCTCCCTGGTCAAGGAAAGCCCCGTGAGGGCACGCCGGCGTGGATCTGCTCCCTGGTGGTGGGCTGGGTGGTCCTGGGCTCGTCCTGGGGGTGGTCTTCCTCGGACCTCCACCTCCTGTCGCCCACCTCCGGTGCCCCTCTCCCGGGCCCCGCCCTCCCCCGGCCAGACCACCAGCCGCGCACGCTGGGCTCGGCCACGCAGCACCGGCCCCTCGTCTCCATTTACCGCTCCCCCGCCTCCATCCGCGGTGGCCACGGTGAGTCCCCCCCTCCCCTGAACCCCCTCACCCTCCCTTCCCTCGTTAGACTCACCCTCCCTCACTCCCTCACTCACTGACTCACTGACTCACTCATTCATTCACGCAGGCACTCACACACGCATGCACCTACTTATTCACTGACTCACTGACTCACTCACTCATTCATTCATTTTTGGCTCATTCAGTCGCCGGGAGTGCTCCACCTTGCAGGAGTTTTAATCAAGAGCGACACAGTATGCCTCTCTCTCTCTCTCTCTCTCTCTCTCTCTCTCTCTCTCTCTCTCTGTTGGTTTGAGTGCTCTTTATTTTGTTTGTCCCAAATAGTACTGCCGTTCGCTGCATCACTGCTTCGGTCTCCGTCTCGCACGCTAACCCCTGCCACCGCGGCGTTACTGCGAGCTAATGGTAGCTGACAGCTGCACAACGTTGTTAGCACCCCGCGTTTGTGTTGTTGTGGTTGGCATTATGGCTTTTAATTCAGTCAAACGAGCAGAAATGCACTGTTCACATAAGTCAGCGTGCACACACACACACACACGCACACAGACACACACACAACCACCCACACTCTCACACACACACACAAAACCACACCCACACACACACACACACACACACACACACACACACAGGTACACACACATATGTGACGTGTCTGTGCATGGAGAACAGGCCACCAGCTTTTATTGCTTTAATTTATGCGTGAATTTATTTGGAAAAAGTTACTCAAACTCATCATTTTTTTGCAGAGTGAAAAACAATTCTCCTTCATCGTCCATATGTAGTTCATTTTTTATTATATATTTAAGGAATTTGTATCTGTGTGTGGATTTATGTATGTGTGTGTGTATGTATGTGTGTGTGTGTGTGTGTGTATGTGTGTGTGTGTGTGTGTGTGTGTGTGTGTGTGTGTGTGTAAAGATAATATAATGTACTGCCTAATTACTTACTTTGCTTGCTTGGTTTCAAGTTTCTTAGTGAATTAGTTCCTTACTTATTAACTCACTTACTTGCTTACTTGCCTACATGCATCTTACTAACTTACTAAGCTTCTTGCTCTATTGCTTACTTTCTTGCCAACTCACTTAGTTACTTACTTACCTACTTACCTACTTTCTCATTTGCTTGTCTGCCTCATTCTTGGTTTCTTACTTACTCACTGATTGATTTACTTAATGACTGGAGCTAATGATGCAAGATGAAGAGGAGACATCAGACACTGCTATCCATCTCATGTCCTGTGAACCACTAGAACTCAGATGAGTCGATTGTCCATTGAGAAATGTAAAACTTACATCGTAGCTTCCCAGCTAAATACAAAAAAAAAAAATCAAAAGTTAAACATTACAGCCAAGACTTTTTTTTCCTTTTAACCGTCCATTCGTGACAGTATAACGACTCCATGTTTGTTCCCCATTTGGGGGACCCTCCCAAAATGGCTTCCATTTCATGTCAGACCAGATCAATCCATTCCAGAGGACGCACTTGATATAAAAGTGTTCCAAAAGTAAATTCCAGCCGGCAGGTCTGTGCTTTGACTTCCTCCAGAGCACACGGCGAGCTCATTTTGTAGTTCGGCACGTAGGAGCTACTGAAGCAGATGGGCTTGACAGGCAACGGAGGAAGCAGCAAGACAAAGGATCTGCATTAGTAATGGAGGGTGTGTGAGTGAGTGAGTGTGTGTGTGTGTGTGTTTGTGTGTGTGTGTGTGGTTACGTGACTGTGTGTGTGTGTGTGTGTGTGTGGTTACGTGACTGTGTGTGTGTGTGTGTGTGTGTGTGTGTGTGTGTGTGTGTGTGTGTGTGTTTTGGGCTTGGGGGGGTGGGGGGGGGGGGGGGGGGGGTGTGCCAGCCATGCTAAATAGTGAGCCTGATGGGCAGAGGGAGGACGGATGTGTAGCAGCCACTTAAAATGCTTCAGATGCATTGCTAATGCCCGCTGCCCAGACGGTGCGATATGCGGATTGATTAAACGCACCGCATCTTCAACTGTCTCGTGTTTTTGCCCTTGGCGTTTGTATTCTCCATGTAACACAAACACAGACCCAGACACACCACGAAAGGCAGGTGCTAAGGGTTCTTTTGCTTGAGGTTGTTGTTTGCTGTTTGTTTAGCACTCGGTCGTTGATTGTCGTTACCAAACAAGGTTTGTCATCTCCATCTCATCCTGTGAATGGTTAAGGAAACAGTTTTTTGTCGCATCTGTTAGGACATTATACAACTGGGGCTATTGAGTTTTGAAAATAGATAAAGTTAGTTCCTCATTTCCGATTGATAGATGCCAGTGGGAAACAGAGGTGCATTCTGGGAACTGTTTTTTCTTTCTTTTTTTTGCTGCAGAATGGGGATAGGAATAATATGGAATTGGTTGCTGATTATCGACTATGATTACAGTTGTGATATAACATTTCATCATACACATTTTGTGATCCT
Organism: Pollachius pollachius; assembly: GCF_949987615.1. Classification (NCBI taxonomy): domain Eukaryota; kingdom Metazoa; phylum Chordata; class Actinopteri; order Gadiformes; family Gadidae; genus Pollachius; species Pollachius pollachius. Next base: position 9,473,063 of record NC_136949.1, read on the forward strand.
CTTCTACAATGTAACCAAACAGCGCAGACCAAGTCATAAGACGATATATATACCATTTATGCAAAATTCTCAAGGAAGATTATCCCTGTGTCTCATTGGTTGATCAAGATTCATTTCAGCATTGTCTGCTCTCAGACCGAAGTCTCTTAGTGCAAGGAGAGAGGCAATAGATAAAGGCACCATTGTAATGTGTGTGTGTGTTGTGTGTGTGTGTGTGTGTGTGTGTGTGTGCGGGTATGCGTATGCGTGCGTTTTAAGCCTGTTTACAATTCAGAATCCAGACACTGGCCCCGTTTGGCATGATTGTAATTACAGATTCAGAGGAAGTCTTGGTATGATAACCAAGGGGATAAATTGCGGAACATGCACACACACACGCACACACACACTTATATTCTCTAGGATTCGTATAAACATGCATTTATCAGACATTTGATATGATTGAACCCCTCCCAGTTAGTAGGTGGGAGGCTTTCAGTATTCAGAAAACCCAATAAGAGAGTTCTGTCCACTCTGACAGGCTCTGCAACTTTGTGGCGCAGAATGACATATTCAGCCTAGCTCAGGTGTGTGAGTGGCAGGAGTGAGAGGGGTTTGGGAGTGTCAATAGTAAGATTCTTGTTACAGAGAGGTACAGGCTGGCCAACATTTTCTATGTGCAGAATATATCAGCTTTACGATGTGATTTTATTGTGATTTTTTTATTTAACTCAATATCGATCAGAATTGACTACAGATATCTCATGGAAACTTGAGGCTACGAGTTAGTTAAAATGTTACATATTTCCACTTTAATTAGTGATTTGGAAAAAAAAGCGTATTTCTTTATTGCCCCAAATCAAAGAATCCCCCAAGCCATACGCTATAGCCTCAAAAAAATTAAGCTGAGAATCTTTTTTTGGGATAAGGTGTCTTTTCTTTGAGAATGCTGACATTGTATCTTCAAAACCCCCCATCGAGTATGTTTAAAATGCTTAAAGGTTCAGCAGCAGCCTGCCGACATTAGCACGGCCTCAATCCTTCCCAGGAATGGACCGTCACAGCAATGCAAGTTTCCTGAGCAGCTTGCATCGTCCCTACTGATGCGCTGGCATTGGTATGCAGCCCCAGCGGCTGCTGTTGAATGCATTGGTCCAGGTGCGTGGCTGCATAATGACTTGGCCCCTGTGTAACACACTGTATGAATTATTCTGATGAACTGGGAGAGTTCTGGACCTCAAGTGACACGCTCCTTGTTTTGGATGTGTGTGTGTGTGTGTGTGTGTGTGTGTGTGTATGTGTATGTATGTGTGTGTGTGTGTGTGTGTGTGTGTGTGGGTGTGTGTTTGTGGAGATTCAGAAAATCCATGTTTGTGTTAGTGCGTGTGTGTGTGTGTCTGATGGAGAGAGAGATTCAGACTATCCCTGTTTGTGTTTGTGTAAGCGTGTGTATGTGTGGGCTGTTGTGTGTGTTTGCGCTATTATACAGTGTACTCGCTATTCCAAGCCATTCAGTGATATTGCCCTCTGGACGTCCATGATGAGTGCAGAGAGGAGTGCAGCGAACAGAGCCAAGCGTGGAGGGGGGGGGGGGGGGGGTGGAGGTGGAGATGGAGGAGAACCAGTTGAGGGGGTGTAGAGGAGAAAAAATAACAGAGACGGACCCCTGTTTTTCTGCGTGTCAGCGAAGACGAAAACAAGCAGCGAACACGAACGCTGTCCTATTTCTTTGATTCCAGGCAGTCTCCTGGATGCTCAGCTTATTCCTCTGGTAGGGGCTTAGTGATGTCATTATTTGAGGACTCTGCTGTTTCATGCCTTTGTTGTTG
>NC_136949.1:9479870-9482370 GCF_949987615.1 Pollachius pollachius
CGTGTACGTTATGATGACGATTATGATGATGATGACGATGATGATGTGGGCTATCTGGGTCAGGGGTGTGAGTCAGTCCACTCCTGTCTCTCCCCTTAGTTCTTCACCCTCTGGTTCACACACACACACATGCACACAGACACAATACAGCAATAAGATGTGCCAGAATCTCATTTCATATGCATTTCATTAAGGTGTAAGTGAAGCCTGTGTTTCAGTTGGGTTTCGAACACTATGAGATATAACAAATTTGGTTTGGGCAAAGAGGAGAGGACATGTTATCCCAATGGTTAAGAACCACAGTAACATTGTGATCACCTTTATAGCCAGTACACCGTAAGCCTGTGTTTGAGCATCACGTTGAGCGATTTTGGATATGAAATGTGTCACACCGTGGCATTATCCGAGAAGTGTCCAAGAAGCTTAAGCCTCTCTCGGATGTGCCTATCAATATCAACCGCTGACCAGACGGAGATCCACACATCCACACACACCTCGCCGCCGGTGTCCCTTGTTGAGACATGAAAGTGTCTCAGGCAAGGACTTTTTTAAGTCACAAAAAAGTACAGCAAACACATAGCACGCTACACCGGTTTTCCCTAAATGATGGTCTTAATTTAGTAACAGTGACTAAATGGAATATATTACTGTGTTGAGGATCTTCTAAGGCTTATTACCAAATAAAATAAAAAGGGGGTCATCTCCCCTTTTTAAAGGCTGAGTTTCTGCAAACATAAGCAGTTTATAAATACATATTTGATATTGAAATTCTGGGGACTATTATTTGGAGCGACAGATGCAGGTTGAAAATTGAATGGAAAGCGTGAGTCTAGTGAGAGCCGTTGAAAGGCTCTGCAGATATCAGCATCAGATAGCTGGCCCACACTGGGCCTTACAAGGGTATTGGTGTCATATAATAACATCAATGCAAAAAGTCAGGGCACCGAAACCACATCAAACACGCAAGAAGTTGTGTCAAAAATGTCACAAAATATTACTTACGATTGTTCTGATACCAAGGGGCACAAGCCTTTAATAGAATAGTGAATCATAGGCCAAAGTTCTGACGAATAAAGGATTTATATGTGTTCAACTAAAACGTCAGAGGGATTGGGGTTGGGGGTAGTTGCTGCCGTTGCCTGATAAAGCATAAACCACATCAATTATACATATTAGCACTCAACTGACTAACTAAAAGAGCCTTACTGGCAACACGGGGGGCGGGGGGGGTACACCAAACAAAACAAAAGGTGTTGATTAATACGGATGAAAATACAAATACAGAACAAATTTCAGTCACGGTTTCGTGAGATTAGATAAGCGGGATCACGTCAAACGCAGCTTGCCTCGGTTTGTGTTTGTGTGTACGTACGTGTAGCGTACAGGCTAATCTCTGCGTTTAGTTGAGGCGTCGAGCAAAAAAAAAAGTCGTGCCGTCGTATCGGTGGCTTAGATCCACAGGCGTGAACAAGGCAGCCTTGTGTTCCCTGAATGAGGCTCTGGAGGGAGCGAGAGAGAGAGAGAGAGAGAGAGAGAGAGAGAGAGAGAGAGAGAGAGAGAACCCACGCGTTGTGTGTCACCAGTATTAATCCTCCACAGCGATACAGGCCATCCACCAAACCAGCGCTTTTCAATGTGATGAATAAGAACTGTCCCTCTTCCTTTTCTGTTCCTCCCCGTTTTTTACCTGGTTACCCTCTCTTGCTCTCTTTCTATCTTTTCTCATAACACACCAGACTGTTCTCTTGTATTTTTCCTGTGATGTTTTCACCTGAACACAGACTTCTTTCTCTTTCTTCTTTCCTTCTTACTTTAATTTCTCTCTTCCTCTCTCCCGCTCTGCCTTCCCCCTTTTCGTGCTTTCGCTTTTCTCTTTCCCCCGTCCTTCGTTCATTCCGTTATCTTTCTCCTGTCTTATTTGTTTCTTTATTTTTCCCCCTGTCTCTGTTTCCATAGCCACACGCCTGTCATCCTTCGCTCCTCATCCCTCTCTCTCTCTCTCTCTCTCTGGAGTCGTAGGCCGAGTGGGTCGTTGAGCAGACACGACTCTGACGTGTGTCAGAACAACCCCCCCCCCCCCTTATCTCCGTCTTACTGTTTTGTTTCTGGATTACACTCGTGCGACGGCTGGTATTTTCCACTCAGCCGGAGCAAAGCTTATTTGTACTCAGAGAAGAGAGGCGCAGCGTGGAAATAAACGACCATGCCCGAGAAAAAAGTGTTTACCACCCACTGCAGTCAGAGAGACCTCGACCTCAGAGTCTGGCAGGCCTGGACCGTGGTGTTTGTGTGTGTGTGTGTGTGTGTGTGTGTGTGTGTGTGTGTGTGTGTGTGTGTGTGTGTTTGTGTGTCAGGGTAGAAAATAAAAAAAATGCAACAAGGGATTTGTTGCCCCGGTGTAATACATTTTCAGGGCAGTCTGGATCCTTTCCAGGCCAATTTGGTCAAACACTGCCGAAACAACGAAATACCATATTTTCTCTATGTTGCATGACTAATA
>NC_136949.1:9487370-9492370 GCF_949987615.1 Pollachius pollachius
TGAGTGAACCGATATGAAATGCTGTAGCATTTTGTTTTTGTAAGAATTTCTGGAGAATTTCCTTTTTAGTTGTAATATTTTTGTTATCAATATGAATATGAATATTTGTGTGTGTTTGTGTGTATGTCGTTGTGTGTGTGTAGTATTTCATTAGCCTTGGCCCGAATCTCAAAACATGTGAAAGTGTTTGTGCGTGTGTTATTCATGTGTAACACGCTCAGTGTGTGTTTGTGTGTGATGCTTGAATTGAAAGCCAAGCAGTGGTTCGGGAACAGCGGATTCACATTCAGCAACATCAGCTTAATGTTTTTCCTCCATGTTTAGATAAACACCTCGCCGACTAATGGGGACGGTGAACACACACTAGCCTACTAATATCACTGACAAAGGACCCCTCCTCCACACACACACACATACACACACACACACACACACACACACACTCAAATGTTAGGTAACTGAAGCTGATGGCTATTGCTTGCGGGCCGCACAAGCGAAGCGTACGAAACAACGATGTGATTAAATAGAGAGGGGGGAGTGAAGTTCTACCAAGCATCCGATCATTTGTCCAACCATCCCCCCCCCCCCCCCCCCCCCCCTCCTCTTTGTCTCTCACTCCCCTGCCCCTCCCTCTGGTCATCCAATAGCTTTATTAAATCTTTAAGAGCTGTGATCTGCTGTTAATATCATAAAATGAAACTTTTTACTTTGCTGTCCACATTTATTTTGTGGTTGTTAAGGTTCTGCGAGTCAACCAAATGAGTTCTCATAAAAATTGTGTGTTTGTGCGTGTGTGTGTGCTTGTGTGTGTGTGTGTGTGTGTGTGTGTGTGTGTGTTTGTGTGTGTGTGTGTGTGTGTGTGTGTGTGTGTGTGTGTGTGTGTGTGTGTGTGTGTGGTATCAAATTGCCATAATGAGTTGTTTTATGGTAGGTATCCCCGTATTACTTTCCTTCTCAAGTCGTATACATTTTCTTGCCTGGAAAATTAAACGTTGAATTCCCTGCGCCCACTCACGCACAACATACAAACCACACACCCCTGCGCACCCTAACCACCACCTATGATTGCTAAGTTATGGCGGAGCACAACCCCCCTCCCACCCCGGATCACATACACACACGCTTCAACCTCTTCGTCCCTTCACTAAAAAGCAATCTACATTGGCCATTAGTGAGCCAATCAGCACACTCGATTGCAAAGTAAATATCACCCTGGGGCCAACCCTATATAGAACACAGGAGGACCAAATGTTGGAACATTACGGCAAATGGCGTCCTGGGCTACGGACTTAGACATATTCTCAGACACACTCACAAACACACTTTGACAGACACGCACAAACACACAAAACAAACAAACACACATTCACTCATTGATTATGGCGAATATTGCTCAGAAGATATAGATATAGCTCCTAATCGCTGTTTGACAGAGGCCGCAATCACAAGAACCCCAGTGCTGCCTCCCTCTCCTCCTCCCCCCTCCCAACCCCTCCTCTTCATCACCATTCAAGTCTTCATCCGAGGCCGAGCTTGAGATGAAGTATCCTGCCAACATACGTCTTCGGCACACACACACACACACACACACACATACACACACACCCACACACACACACACACACACACACACACACACACACACACACACACACACACACAGGAAAACACACACTTATGCACATACACAAACATACACACACACAAACATGCACACACAAGCATACACAAACACACACCGCATGCATGCACATATTCACACACACACGCCGTTGCTCAGCTCCCGCCAAGCGTGTGATTGTGTTTTTTATACACACACATAGATCTCTTTGACACGCATACTTAAAAAAGGCTCCCGCCGGTCCGCACTCCACAGATATTTATGGCCCCGTCCTCTCATAGGATGTTTATGACATCCTATGTGTGTGTATAAGTGTGTGTGTGTTTCACAACAGGGGTCCCCAGAGCCAATGGCGGTTGTAGGTGATAGTCAGATGGTCATATGGGTGTGTCGTGGGGAGTGGTGGCCACACCTGTTTTGGTTGGTCAACCTTTGACGACCCTGAGTATTGAGTAGGGTCGGATATTGTTGTGGTGGCTAGGGTTGTTCGACTAACAGCCTTAAAGGTACTGTCTGCACTTATTCCGCATGACCGGAGAGTTCCACAAGGCTAGGCAGACATGTTGCTAAAGCGAGCGAGCTAGGCACGTGTTTTGAGGGATTGGCTTTGGAGGGAGGACTGAAGCAAGGGCTGGGATTTGATTGGTTGGATACTTACAAAATCAAGCTTACTCTGGCTTCTCTCTCCACTCTCCAATATGCCTTCTCTATTTTTAACCCCCCAAAAAGAAGAGATTTACTTGAAATAGTAAGTCACTTAAAATAGAGTAGTCTTAAATGGCTTGGAATAGTTTAGCATCTTAGTAAAATAGCTGGACTGTGTAATTGTGAACCATCTTCTGCAGCGTTCCTATTTTGTCCTGGAATGTATTCGTGCCTCTCTGCTAAAACACCATCGCCCAGATTCAAGGAGAAATAAAAGATGAGGAATAATTGCTCTGTTAAAGGTGGTTCCCCCCTCAGACCCGAGTGGTTATAGTTTGTGATGAGTCTTGTGGCTCCAGGGCAACCAAATCAATTTTCTCGGTTTAGCGGTTAAGCTTAAAAAAAAGAAAAAGAAAAACAGATAAAAGGAAAATTTCTAAACGTCTCATAGCCCCCTTTTTTCCACGCTGATTATTCGTGTCACCGCACACAAATGGAAATGCAGGTGAAATAAATGAAAAAGAATACGCCACAATGCGTTTAGACAAAGGTGAGAATTTGGACGGTGTCATGTCAGAGGGAGGCCTCTTGGGAGGCATCTATTATATTTGTCTCTCATCTCCGTGTCTCCCTTCTGAGGGCTCGTCGTAATGTCCTTGGTACGCTTCTAACCAAGCACGTTTAGGAGGGTCGGGGTTGGTTTAGGAGGGAGGAAGGGAGGGAGGGATAGAGGGAGGAAGATTGTGGACTGTGCTGTGAACCAAGGCTGTCTGGCCTATAGCTCCCATTGCCCTTCATTTTGTTCCCCTCTAAATCTGCCCAGACTCTCTCTCTCTCTTATTCTCTCTCTCTCTCACTCTCTCTCTGTCCGTCTCTCTCTCTCTGTCCGTCTCTCTCTCTCTCTCTCTCTCTCTCTCTCTCTCTCTCTCTCTCTCTCTCTCTCTCTCTCTCTCTCTGTCTCTCTGTCTCTCTCCCTCTTACTCTCTCTTACTCTCTCGCTCTCTCTCTTCCCCACCCACCCAATCCAGTTTTGAATTCTTCAAAGCAGAGTTGGGGCGATTTCTCTGGGCCTTCCGCTTGCTGCTGCTGTTGAAAGCACCGGCGACTCCCTTCACTTTTTCAGTTCAACTTTTTTTTTTTTTCAGTTTTCGACTGGGCAGCCATCTCCTTCAAAGGGCCAGTGCTGGGTGGGTGGGGTTGGGTCACGGGCGGTGGTACAGGTCTGCAGCAGTCGGGGGCGAGGGGAAGATGATCGAAGCTATGGTCAAGGTGGAGGGAAGTTGTGTGAGAAATTGGAAAGGATGGTCCGGAAGCAGAAATATCGTAGGAATGAAGATATAAACACTGAGGAAAACCCCACAGTGAAAACCTGGGGCCTTGGGTAGCAGATCACGACACAGCAGGGAGCTACGCAGACAATGTATTTAAAGCATTGTGGCACACACACACACACACACACACACACACACACACCGTTGCGCTTTTTTAACCGCAACATGTCGCATGAAAGTAAACAGCATGCCATCCACACAAACGCACAATGCGGTATTGAACAGGGGAACCTTGAAGGTTTACAGCGGTACAGAGCTGAACCGCGGGGGCCTTGGTGGGCGGTGTTTGGCCGCCCCACAGTGCAGCAGCAACAGGAGCGGGGACGGGAGCTTTAATTAGACACAAACTAAGAGACACTGTGGGGCCCCATGTGTTTCGGTCCACTGCCCAAACACAGGCCCTCTAAGGGGGCCCGGAGGCATCAACGCAGCCCTGGCATACTGTGCCTAAGCCTACTCCTTAGCCACTGATCAGCATGCCAATGAGACACATGTACACACTCACACACACGCACAGACACACACACACACACACACACACCACACACACACACACCCACACACACTCATGCAAACACACACACATACACACACACACACACACTTGTGTGGCTGTATATTTGTGCGTGTGTGTGTATGCATGAATGTATGTGGGTGTGTGTGTGTGTGTGTGTGTGTGTGTGTGTGAATACTCACTCACACAGACAAATTTGTACACGCACACAAACACGTTACTACCACACCCAAGGACCATAGCCACACAGCGCTGTGGGCGCTCTGCATACTAACTACACACAAACACACCCTCGCACGTGTGTCATCGTATCACCGCCCGGACCTCAACTCTCATTGGTACATTGTCTCTTGTTTTGTTCCGATTTTTTCCCATTCAAGTTGGCCTCCCTGTCTCTGCCTCTTCCATCAATGGTTTTACATGAAGGATTCCATTTCTGTCATCAGAAGCAAACACACACACTCTCTCAGTCCACACACACAAGCACACACACACTTGACCCCGTTCTGTCTTTATCGTCCTTCTGATCCATTGTGAATTGACTCGCCAATTAAGAGTCTGCGTCCTATTGTTCTTTGGCTTTTTGCCAAAGAACAATTTTTTATCTACTCCCTCTATTCTAGCCCCAACTATTTCCCTTACTCGAGTGAAGCTTTGTGGAAACAGATGACCTAAGCTGGGGGGGGGGGGGCTGGGCCGCACTGGACCACAGTAAGACCTTCATGGCTAAATCCAAATAGTGTGACATAGTGCAATGGATCGTGGTCCCGGGACGAGTTATTTTTTGGCCTCTAACTTCAAATTTTTCTTTACCTTAAGACTTATTTTTTATTTCATGGGTTTCCCTTTCTTTTGTAATGCTCTATATCTTTGGGAATGGGAATGGCAC
>NC_136949.1:9494870-9525036 GCF_949987615.1 Pollachius pollachius
ATAAAGGCTAGTTTGTGTGTGTGTGTGTGTGTGTGTTTGTCTGTGTGCGTTTGTGTGTGTGGACTACCTCCATCCTGCATAGAGAGTCATTCAGCCTGTAAGTGCTGAGATTTTTTTCTCCATTTGATGTTGTCAATATCAAGGGAGAGATTAGCCTTGCCTTATGCAAAAAAAAAAGTACCTTCACTTTCGACCATCGTCAATGACCTCTTCTCAAATCAAACGCTTCAAAGGCAGGTGGGCATCAAAAAAAAAGAAGATGGCCTCAGGGTTATTTGTGGTGGATGGCAAAAAATATAAGAATGATATAAATAAATTGAGCTCAAACAGTCATTCTAATCAGAAGAGTCTGCTTTGTCAACTTTGTCTTCAAGGCAAAACACTCGGCTCATGCGGTGTTGTTCATATTCGAATCCGTTCTTTTTTTTTATTGTATATACAATCTTTCACTTCACAACAGTACGCCGTCTGTTGAGGTGTGCTAATTATCGCCGCTATACCATCCCTACACCTGATGAAGGCTGCCAACGCAGACAAAAACACAACATTAAAACCCGACAGCGTCTGCTCCAAGGAACACATTTCACACCCGCACAAGCCCTTCTTTGATACGGTCTGGTCTCGGTTTATATCCGGCGGAGCCGTTCTGCCACGTTAATGTGTCACCGCTTTAGCAGGTAGAAATGATGCTATCTATTCATATTGCAGCGTATTCATATTATTTGCATTGTGCCTAGCGCCAAACTTTGAGGATGTGGTGTTACTGTGTCCCGCTTGTTGATGAAACACTGTCGTGCCGGTGTACATATAGACGGTTTTCGCGATGCACCGCAGGCAGCATGGGCAAGTTGTGTGGCACAAAAGTGTTTCAAAAAAAAATCTGCTCTGTGGGAAGTGAAAACAATGTCAGACAAGCTGAGAAGGGCCCAGATTGTATCGGCCCCGGTCGGAGATGAGTGGCCGAGGTATGTTGTATCTGTGTACAAGGGCCTGTACAAGGGCCTTTCGTTCCTGAGAGAGAGCGAGAGAGAGAGAGAGAGAGAGAGGTTGAGAGAGAGAGAGAGAGAGAGAGAGAGGGGAAGCGTACGAGGAATGGACAATGGAAGAGAGGGGAGAGAGAAAAAGAGAGGGGGGGGGGAGTACGAGGAATGGACAATGGAAGAGAGAGAGAGGGGGAGAGAGAGAGAGAAAGAGGCCCTTCAAGGTTCCGGCAGACCCAGTCAGGCAGCAGTGTTCTGTCCTCCGGGGAAGATTCAATTATGAATGATGCTTGCGCCGGAATCCTTCTGGAAATCCCGTATTCTTTGCGAGATTCTCTTCCTCCTCCTCACCTAATCCTCCCAAGACTTTGCCGTGGCCGTGTCTCTTTCTCTCTCTCTCCGCGGTGATGCGGCGCCTCACACACACACACACACAAACACACACACACACATGCACACACACACACACACACACACACACACACACATACGCACGCCCGTGCTCGCCATGCATTATGAATGGCACGGCAGAGGAGGCAGCCATGTCCTAATTTCGCCGAGAGCGTTGAAAACATCAGCTCGGCGCCAAGGCCGGCGGAACGCTCATTTTGCTGCAGAGATGAAGAAGTGAAACCGAAAGGGACGTGGTTTTTAGTTTTTTATTGCGAGGCCCGGGTTGTTTTGTTTCCAGCGAGTCTTAAGGTGTGCTGTCGCTCCAGCTGTTTGTCTCTCTTTCGTTTGTTGCCCCCTCTCACGCTCACTTTGTGTGACCGCTCTCTCTCTCTCTCTCTCTCTCTCTCTCTCAGTCTCTTTCTTGCTGTCAGTCTTGCTGATGTTCTCTCCCTCCACCCCATACTCCCCCAGACCCCCTCCTCCCCCCCACCGTTCCTTCACATTGTCACTCCTGCTTCCCTCCTTCCCCTTCTTCCTCAGCATCTTTGTGTTCTTTTCATCCCTCACGTCGCTCTCTCTCCACGTCTCCAGAACGTACACCGGTGGCAGACTGCAGTGGTACAGAAGGCAGACACATCTGCTCAGTTAGCTGGGAGTGGAGCGTGCTTCGGCTGCATGCAAACAATCCAAACCTCTGAAAACAGCTCCAAACTCTCCCACATCCTCCTCCTCCTCATCTTTCATTTTCTTTTTCTCCTCCACCTCCTCCTTTATCTAGTTGAGTCCTTCTTAGCCTCGTTGTCCTCCATCTCTATCTCCCCATCCTTCTTTTCCTCCACCGCTTCCTCCTCCTTCTCCTGTTCCGTATAAGCTTCCACCTCTTCCTCCTAATCCTCCTAATCAGCCTCATCCTCTTCTTCCTCCTCTTCCTATTATTTCCTTATTCTTATTCTCCTTCTTCTCCTCCTTTTCTACCTCCTCCTCTTCCTCATCCTTTGTCCTCCCCCTCCACCTGTCCACTTCCTCCACCTCCTCCTTCTCCTCATCCTCCTTCTCCTCATCCTCCTCCTCATCTCCCTACTCTCCATGCATACAGAGAATGGGAGCTGACACTTCCACAGAGTTGGGAGGAGGGAGGCAGGCAGAAAAAACTGAAAGTAATTTAAAGTCTCTCAGTCTGCTCACCGCAACAACAAAGAAGAAAGACTGTCAGCGATGCAGCAGGAGGAGATCGGAGTGACGGAGAAGGATGGAGGCAGAGAGGGAGGGGGAGAGGGGGAGAGGGGAGAAGATTGAGGGGGCGGCAGGCGGTGGAAGGAGAGATAGAGGGCAGGTTGGATGATGGGAGGGGTGGAATGAAGGAGGCCAGGTGGGAAGGATTGGAGGAGAAAGAGAGGGAGCAAGGGATAAATAGCAGGGAGGAGACAAAGAATTGTTGGGATGGAGGGAGGAGAGAGGGAAGGAGGGGAGGGGTTGAGAGAAAGGCAGTGAGGTAAGAGAGGAGAGAGGGGGAGATGGAGACCGAGGGGAGGGGGGAGATACTGGGTGTGTGAGACAGGCTTGTCGGCTAGTTTCCTTGCTGTGTGTTTCCGTGCGTGTGTTCAAAGGGGTTTTGTATTTATTCTATTGGGGCTGTGTTTGCCTGCTAGCTCACTGTACGTTGACGTGCGTTTGTGTAGCACTCAGCTATCAAGTGCGGTTGGCGGCAGCGTTTGTGAACTTTTGACCACTCACAGCTGAGACTGGGAAAAATAGCCTTTTGGGCTTATTGTTTTGGGGCTGTGTCGGCCGCTAGCTTACCGCTATGTTGACACGCGTTAACCTTTGTGTAGCGCGCTAGCTATCAGAGGAGCGGTTGACGTCGTTTGCGTGTACTTTTTTTTCCCAACTCACGCTAAAGACTGTTGGAAAAAGCCTAGTAGCGTATCCCTCTGTCTCTTTCCCCTTGTTTCTTTTCTTTTTCTCGTTTCTTCTCTACTTTTCTTTTCAGCTTCCCCACTTCTGCCCCTGCTCTGCGGTACAGATGGGACACCATGCTGTTCACAGTACCCCAGAAAAATGTGTAGAATGTTCGTCACCCTCAGTTTGAGGGCTGACACGAAAGGAAAGAAATAATGAACTTCTCGACTATGCGTGACTACGGTAATTTGGTACCTCGGAGCGATCTTGTCTGTTGGCATTGTAATGGAAAACAGCAGACATGACCGCACGCCACACCTTCATCGCAGCAGACCCGCCTGAGGGGAGTTTTCAAGTGGAAGAAGTTAGATTCAGGAGCAAGCAATCACTCCGGTTTTGATTGACTGAGGGAACATCAGATGGGGCTATGGAAAACGTATGGTATATCAGAGCAATAGAGAATATGGTACATCAGATGAGTAATGCTCCAATGGATTTTCTTCCACTGCCACCAATGCACAATGGAAAAATAACAATCAGACCCCCAGTTCAGGTCTCATTCTAGTTAAAAAATAGTAAAATCTCAATTATAACAGGCCATTCCCATTATAACGGCGCCGTGATTTTTTTAAGTATAAAGGCGTGAACCTTTATCCAGCGTTAAGCAAGGCCACTTTTAATACTGCTGTTTTGTTTCGGCGCGTGATTCCATAAGCTCCGCTGTATTATATGCAGAAGGAAACAGTGTGGATTTACATTGGGGAGGGGTGGTCGTGGTGGTGGTGGCAGTGGTGGGCCTGTGCTATTTCCCCACAGCTATTTTTTCACAATACATTGCCCCCCCCATCAATCATGTCCTGTGTTTTGCATACAGCTCCAAGCAAGGATGGATGGCGTGTACGTAGCCGGCCCGAAAGAATCCACCGCATGGTTTACCACCACTGACCTGTGTAGAGAAATACGTAGAAACAGTGCATATGTCTGCACACGCACGTACACATGTGTCGCCCGAACACAAACACACACAAAGACAAACACACACACACACACATACACAAAAACACAAAAACTCACACACACATTCATGTTTGCACACAGATGCATAACACAGGCATACACATACTCAGACGCATACACAAGATTTCATTCGACTGACTCTTACACACAAATACACTTATGTTTCACACACACATATGGCATACACACATAAACACACACACACACACACACAGACATAGAGTACACACGCACAAACACACAGTCAAATCTAAACAGATAAACACATAATACTCTGTGATAACGGAACATATTCATAAAATCATCTACCAATTTTGGCAACCTTGCTTGGAGCACCAGGATACGAGAGAGAGAGAGAGAGAGAGAGAGAGACAGAGAGAGAGAGAGAGGATAACCCATGTATAGCACTCAATCATAAGACCACCCCCCTCTCCCTGCATTATCCCTTACGGTGGGTTGAGAGGCAACAGTTGGAAATATGAATTATGAAAAGATAAGAGGTTGTAAAGTGCCGATAGATCCTCGTCATTACAGCGCTCGCGCAATCCCACAACTTGATTCTCCTCTCCCGCTTCATCCCTTATTGTCGGCAAATGAGAGGAGGGCAAGCGTAACGATTTCACCGTGGCGGGCGCATGCTGAGCATCGCCATCGTCATAGAAACGCTTTCTGATCGAGACTGAGGAGGCAATTACAATTTTGCTTCTTTCTTTTTCCCCGGAATATTTATTTCTTTATTTCTTTATTTAGTGTTTTTTTTGTTATTTTCTCAGACGGCACGACATTCGAATGCCTCTAACTTTGTTCGACCTCTGTTCACTTTCTCCCTGGGGAGGCCCCTGTGTTGCTGGAAGCTCAAAAGATAACGAGACAGACACACACAGACATACATGCAGACACATGGACGAGCACACAGAAGAGCACACACGCACGTACGCTCACAAGCACACACATACAGGGACTTGAAAGGAGGGAGTGGAGAGGGTGTTTGTGTGTGCATGTGGTGCATGCACATGTATATCTGTAAACTACATTCACCAAACCAGCTGCCTTCTTTAGTGTGACTTTGCGGGAGAATAGTGGGTGTTGACCATGGACCCTGTACTGTTAGGGCTGTCAGACACTTGTACACCAGAACACATACACACACACACACACACACACACACACACACACACACACACCATGGGGCCACCTAATTGGCCCATGCTAGCCCTGGGGCAGTGGCGTTCTATGAAATAACCCTCTCACCTGCTCAAGCCCAGTGTGGGATTCAACCTGAATAAAAAACAGTTCCCTCCCTCCCAGCCCCCACCCCTCGACCTCCGTGTTTCCTCCACCTCCTGAGAACAAATCCGGGCTAGGTCTGCAGAATAGCATGGCTTACTCCCTCCCGCAGTCGGCCTAACTGGTTCTTTTGTTCACAGTGGTTCCCGTTTGCCATGACTTTGCCCTGTAATAACGAGAGAAAGGGGGTGCTTTGAAACAAAACTAGAGTTAAATACATTATTTTTCTTTTTTGGAAAATGAAAGACTTTGCGTTAGAATTGGCAGGATTAGTAAACGGGGAGTTTCTGCCAGCTTTGAAACACAGTACCTGGTCCTTTTTTCCTGTGTCGGGACCGTATGTATCAGTACATCAATATTCATGCTTTAAAGTGGAGCCACATTTTATTGGAAGCTGCTCACACACGCTCATTATCTCATCTACCTTTTAGTTAGTGTTGTGGAATAAAACCCACCAGAGAGGGGATGCTTGGCAGTCACTTCACACCTTTACGCTCCTCAAACCGATACACCGGCGCTCTTAAGAATATAATGGCCTCTCACTGGTCTCCACGTGTGAAGCCTTCGAAAGTCAAGTGTGAAGCCACTGACAAACACATGTCCTCTCACCGTGCATCTACAGTCACGTCTTTGTCGGGATTGGCTCTCCTCTTCTCTTCCGCCGATCCTTGCTGTGGCTCTGACAGTGTGTGAGATAATGCGTAGGAAGTAATAGACCTTCGGAGATGGAGAGCTATTGGTTTCAAATAGATATTCATGAATATATTTATATATATATATATATATATATATATGCACACACATATTCAACCAGTGTAAGGACCACCACGAGTTAATCCCAAGCCCTCTTAAGTAAAAAAAAAATATATATATAGAAATTAATATTTATATATTTATTTATAAATAAATGATGAGATCAGGGACCCGCCGCCCAGACTCTGAGCTCTGGGTCCAGAGGCAGCGTGTCGGCCAGGCCAGCGCACGGCGCGACGTGGGACTTCCTGAAGGACAGGACGCAGCGCCACCCTGTGCTGACCCTGCCGGCCCCCCCACTGCGCCGCAGGGATCTCTGGGAAATGGAGGCCGCGGCCTTGACCCAGTCTCTGGTCGGTGGGTTGCCTCTGAACGGAGACAAATTGCAGAGGCAATGAATCACTGGGGCTGAAGGAAATGTGTGCTGCCATCTCCCCACCTCTTCCTCCTCCACCACCACCTCTTCCTCTTCCACCACCACCTCCTCCTCCTCCACCACTCTCTGCTCTTGTCTTGCTGAGTAGTAGTTTGACTGCTTTGCTGCTGCTACTGGCCTCATAGTTTACATGGCTTCTTCCGCTGTTGAATTTGTTGTCAGCTGAGGAGTTACTCGTCGTATGACAAGCATTTCTTGTTGGCATGCGATTTTTCGAGTCATCCTTTTCTGGTATTCAGTTCTCTCGATTCAGTTCGGTTCAGTTATTTTCCCCGACACTACAGCTAGCTTCCTGAACGACTCCCACCTGCCATGACAAGATTATCCCAAAATTGGGATGAGATTTCTCCACTTTCCAAACTTCCGAAAATAAACACAGCACAGTAATCTGTAGATCCCCAATCCGCTTCTCGGGATCCCCTTCTCCCTGGAATCAGGCATTTTCACCATGTTGAGGTTCCCTGACTCTGAAAACAAAGACCGCAACAACAACACAAGAAACACACTGATTGTGGAACCCAACTCCAAGCCTCTCCGTTCTGCATTTAACTCACCTAAGTGTCCCGGACGGCTGAGTGAACTCACTAAGAAACAATATACGGGGTAATTACAGGCGCCCGAAGAGGCAGGAAAATCAAACTGGTGACTAGTGTTAAAAGGGATTTGCTGAAAGGGGCCATTATCAATGTCTCTACTAAGGGAAGCAGCAGAGGACAAAAGTTTAGAGGGAGATGGCTTCCGGCTATCTGCCGCGGTCTGGGTGAGGTGGTTGTGGGTCAACATCTGGACTCATTAGTGGAACTGAGCCGAAGTTTGGCTAGCCACAGATTTACAATCTAGTTCAATCTGCTTCCGGCCAGGTCAGCCCCAATTGTATGAAGGCCCGTGCTTCTTTATTGATGCTTCATTAAAATTTCCTCTTTTTTTTGGATTTTAAAGAGAACAGAAATTATGCGACAAAGGAACTGTTTAATTGGATGCAACGACGGATGGATGCAAACACGTGACAACAGCTTGGTTTTGAGCCAAGAGTAATAAAAGCACTACTGAATTATCAGAACATTAACAAGATATCAAAATGTGCACGGATGCGTTTCCACTGTCACTTAAAACCCACTGGTGCCTCTCACCAAACCGCCAACGTTTTGATTATTTCCTGCTATTTGATTGGTTTGTCTAGCCAGTCAATAGGGCCCCATGAAGGGCATTCTTCCTAAGATTTAGAGCACATTTCTCCACTTCTTCCACCGAGAGCTGCTGTTTATGTTTGTCCATTTTGGATAAGGACCCTGAAATTGACGCCGTATTTCGCAGTCTCACCAGCATCTCAACACGCGCAGGGAACATATGAATAATGCAGTGTATCTTGCTCGCTCTCTCTGCCCCTCTCTTTTCCTCCATCTTTTCTCCCATCTCTCTCCAACTTTCCTCCTTGCTCTCTATCTCCTCCATTCATCTCCCTCCCTCTCTCCATCTACCTCCCCCCCCCCCCCCTCTCTCTCTCTCTCTCTCTCTCTCTCTCTCTCTCTCTCTCTCTCTATATCTTTAGCTCTCCCTCTCTCAATCTCTACATCGCTCTCTCACTCTTTCTAACTTTATCACCTCAACCCTCACCCTTTCCGTATCTCTTGATTCGTTCGTTCCTTCCAATGCCTCGCTCTCCCTCTCTGTGTGAAGGGAGCCGGGGCAGGCTGGTCTCAGCAGGTTATGAGGGAGACATGATGTAGTCTCAAATCACAAGGTTTTTTTTTTGTAGATTCACCCGTGTATGAACACATTTCATGAGTTGTTGTGTATTTGTGTGTGTGTGTGTGTGTTTATGTGTGTATTTGTGACGGTGGCTTGACATATGTATGTCTTATCTATCTCTCTGTTTGGCCATACATATACATGTGAGCGTGTTGCAGTGTGTGTGAGCGTGCTTCTCTGCATTCCTTTCAACATATGGCCATGGTTTGTGTTTGTGTGTGTGTGTGTGTGTGTGTGTGTGTTTGCACATGCAGGTGTTTGTGTGTGTACTTCTATGCTTTGATGTGTATGTGCGTGCATCAATATGTGTGTTTATAAGAAACAGTGGCAGTTCTTGATAAAATAATATGTGATTCTCCTCAATGTGATAATTGGCCGGGCCAGGATGCCTGAAACTCCCCTCAACATCACACTATCCAGCGTGTGTGTTTGTAATTGTGTTGTTGACGTGTGTGTGTGTGTGTGTGTGTGTGTGTGTGTGTGTGTGTGTGTGTGTATGTCTGTCCTTGACGAGTCTGAAGTTTGGAGTCTTTTGGCCTGGAGTCAGGGTGCGACACCAAGCCAAAGCCAGATCCGGTGTGAGCCTATCACGATGGGTAGGGGGGCTCGAGGCAGTTCTGTTCATGTTCTGCTCTCTCTCCCTCCCTCTCTGCCTCTCCCCCTCCCCATCTCTCTCTCTCGCTTTCTCGCTATCTCTCCCCTTCTCTCTCTCTCTCTCTCTCTCTCTCTCTCTCTCTCTCTCTCTCTCTCTCTCTCTCGCGCAAGAACCCTGTCACCAGTGCCTCAGCTACAGGCAGACTCGCACCCTCTCCATGACAGGAAGTAGATGGCGACAATGAATAAGAAGAAAGACAAAACATGGTGTGGCAGCCCCCCCCCCCCCCTCCTGCTCACGGTGTGAACCGTCGCTTCACACCCCAGCTTGTCTCCAAAGTCGCTGAGACCCGGCCACGCACTGATTAGGGGACCAAAAAAAGAAAAGGGAACAAAATAGCGAGTTAGAATACAGTGCGAAAGATTCCGTTTTTTTTCTTCCACTGAGTGTGCGTAATTATTGGTTTCACAATAAGTGATGAGATAGTTGAGTTGGAGAATGCAGCCGTGCAGCAGCCACTGATTGGGTGCAGGCACTGATTGAGGGTCCAGACATGCTCAAGTTTCAGCGCTTGTTGCGATGGGGTTCATTTATTGTGCATCACGTGCACGGCTTTCTTGTTGCGGGGGATGGTATTAGATATGCATACACATTTGTGTGTGTGTGTGTGTGTGTCTCTGTGTGTGTGTGTGCGTCTCCTCACTCAAACTATCTCTCTTTCTCTCACGCTCCATCTATAACACTCTCTCACTAAGATTCTCTCTCTGTCTCTCTCCATATCGTTCTCTCTCTCTATTTTGCTCTCTCAAGCTCCCTTGCTATCAGTATATATCTGCGGCTCCTCTCTCGTCCACAAACGCCCCATTTCCACGGGGCATCGCAAAGTCAGGGGGTCAGCTGGACACCCATCACCGGGCCAATCCAGTATCAACGTTCCTCAGAGAGGAGAAGAGAGAGAGAGAGGGAGAGAGGGAGAGAGAGAGAGAGAGGGGGGGGGGGGGGGAGAGAGAGAGAGAGAGAGAGAGAGGGAGAGAGAGAGAGAGAAAGAGAGACAGAGAGAGAGAGGGAGAGGGAGGGAGGGGGAGGGAGAGAGAGAGAGAGCAGTATATAATAAAGGAGTAATAAGCAGGGGTGGGGCTACTGTATGTACATGAAACAGCTGGGAAGTGTGAGCGCAGTCCCCCACCCCCCAACCCAACCCACCACAAAGCCCGACCCACTCCCCCTTGAAACAAGATACAACAATAACGCAAGCGCTGGAGGAGCGTCGTTAGCAATTCCCTGTCCGCCCGCCTTCAAGCTCGGTGCTTCCCTCCAGGCCCTCAGGGCTGCCGAGCCAACCCCCCCGCTGTCCCATATTGATTAAGACCTCTAGTCTCACATTCTGTTTCTGCCTCTCTCTCTCTGTCCCTCTCTCGCTCTCTGTCCTCTCTCTCTCTCTCTCTCTCTCTCTCTCTCTCTCTCTCTCTCTCTCACTCTCCCTCCCCAGTCTCTCTCTTACTCACTCTCTACCTCGCACTCTCTTTCTCTCTCTCTCTCTCCCTCTCTTCTCTCGACTCCGTGATCCAATGCTTTTGATCTCTCGGATGCTCTTTTACATCTGTGTGTGTGTGCGTGGGTGTGTGTGTGTGTGTGTGTGTGTGTGTGTCTGTGTGTACACACTCACACAGTGCTAAAATGTGTACTCCTGCATGCCGGTGTAAACCTCAGGCAGAGTTTCTAGGAACTTCATCCAAAGCAATAAAAACAAGTGTTCAGAAAAGATGAATATTTGGATGCTTGTTTGTTTATGCGTCGCTGTTAACAAGAACAAATCCATACTAACTAATTCAGAAGCGGGCCTTGCTGTTAACGCAACGCCATCGCGATGTCTCACCCTGACACAGTTGCGCTCGGTCGCGTGTCTGGCGAGACTCTGCGGAAGCACACACAAAGGTGCCTTTTTACGGTCGCATTTGCATTTGTCAAATTACACACGAAGGTTATCCGTTTTTCCGGAGGTTTTCAGTTTCGTTTTTCTTTTTTTTTACCTCCCACTCTCCTTTTGGGCCTCTGTTCTCCGGTTGCGGTTATCATGTATAATACATGAGGATCGGGAGACTTATCCCTATCTGGCGGTGCCAGCTGTAATTCCCTGGAAAGGGGGCTATATTTAATAGTTGGATAGGTCAGAGACCTCGCGGGTGCCCTGGGACCCGCTCACACGCATCCAGAGGTGGAGGTGGGCAGAATCCCATTAGAACCCCTGAAATAGAACCCGGCACCATTAGCATTAGCTGGGACGCTGACTGGGAATTAGAATTTGCCCTTTATTGGGTGTATTTTGGTTGTTTTGTGTCTGGAGGAGTGTGATGCATGGGAGGATCCTGTGGTTCCCCAGTGTCTAGTTAGAGTACAGCGCCTGAACACGGGTTGGGGAATCTGATGAATATATCTATCTGGCTACCATTCTCACTTTCTTTATTCACTCCTGCGCTTTCCTCCTACCCCTCTCGCTCTTGGTTTCCGAAAATGTTCAGTTGAATGCGTTCATCTTTTAAAGAAGGAGTGGAAACCGAGAGGAGCCCAATCTTAAAATAAATTTATGAGCATACCATAAGCTGCATTGTAGTACAAATATAATATTTTCGCTTTGACTGTACCTGTCGGGGACAAAGCGAACAGGAGCGGCGCACTGACCGTTTTGCCCTATTTCTCCCTTCCCTTTAACAGCTGGCACCACTTACATCTTCGGGAAGGGCGGAGGCCTGATCACCTACACCTGGCCCAACAACGAGAGGCCCAGCACGCGGACGGACCGTCTGGCCGTGGGGTTCAGCAGCACCATCCAGGACGGCATCCTGGTCCGCATCGACAGCGCCCCGCGCCTGGGAGACTACATCATGCTGCACATCGTGAGTCAGGCGTCCACGACGCACAGCTTGATGTGTACACACCTTGATACGTAGACACCTTGATACATACATACCTTGATACATATACACCTTGATATGTATACACCTTGATATATATAGACCTGGATAAGTAGACACCTTGATACATATACACCTTGATATGTATACACCTTGATTTATATAGACCTGGATGCGTAGACACCTTGATACATACATACAGTGATACATATACACCTTGATATGTATACACCTTCATATATATAGACCTGGATACGTAGACACCTTGATACATACATACCTTGATACATATACACCTTGATATATATAGACCTGGATACGTAGACACCTTGATATATATATATATCAAGGTGTACGTACCTGGATACGTAGACGCCTTGATATATATATATATAATATACATATATATATATCAAGGTCTACATATCCAGGTCTATATATATCAAGGTGTATACATATCAAGGTGTATATGTATCAAGGTATGTATGTATCAAGGTGTATATATATTATATATACACCTTGATACATACATACCTTGATATGTATACACCTGTATATGTAAAGACATTGATATCTATACACCTGTTTTTTATACATAAATGCCTTGATGTATACACCTTGATAAATATACACCTGAATGCGTATACACATGGATACAACATACCCCAGATACATGTACACCTTGAAATGTACACACCTGGATGCATACTCCTGGATACATACTGTACATAATATAGGATGGATACCTGGATACATCACTTCCATACATATACGCTTTTATACGGATACAGTTTCGTACATACTGTATACACTATCATACCTATAAACCATGATATACCTTGATGATGTATCTTGATAAACACTTTCAAACCTGCTGTATGTACTCGCATACACTTTCATACATTTATACCTGGATTTGAATACCCTTTGATATGTTTAGACCTACTGTAGATCCATACACATCAAACCCAACAATTGAGGCAAAAGGAACATGGGAACATTCATCGGAACTGGCTGAATCAGTTTAAAAGATTCACACAATTGAATTTCAAGAGGATTACAGACCTATTTGTGGCAATGATTTAAAATAATCTGCAATCCATAATCTTTGTCCTGAAAACGGTCTAATGAAAACTTTATCTTTCGTTGTTCAATTAAAGTGCAGTCACCATTCTATGAGTGGTTGCCTATTGACTATCAAAGCATGTCCTAGAATTGTGTCACTAAGTTTTTTCTAGCCAACCTGGTAGTTCTGAGTACTTCCAATGAGACGGGCTGACATACTTATCGTATTGTTGCAACTAAAAGTGTCCACAAATGGTTTAACCTTGCGCACTGCGTCTTTTGCCTTTCGTCTCTTTTGCCCCTCTTTCAATGGGTCACGCTCTGATTCTGAAGTGAACAATCCCCAATAACAACACAAAGAGTGACACATTTTGAAAAAAATAATAACGAAGGCAGATAATCGAATTCCTGCAGAACCACTGAATAGGCCTAGCTATCGCTCAATAGAAAGACCAAATGCTCCACATTCATGCCCACTCGCAGCCAATATAGTAAGCCTTCCTCTCTTTCCATTCTTTGTCAAAGCCTTTTATTGCGTTCGTGCAGCACAACATGGTCACTCTCCACATTGGAATTTCAATGATATAGCAAGGGTCAACAATGCACTATAAAAACACACAGTAGCAGGCAGGAGCAAAGGTAATTCAAGCTATATAACAATGTATATAATATGATGTGCATACAGTGTGCCATTCTTTTTTTATATATATCTTGACGAAGATGAAATAATAAAACAACAGCACATTATAGAAAATGGGCGCCATTAGGGGAGTTTCCGGGCTAGGTCAGCGGAATGCGGTAGGCTGCGTGGCATGACCATTCGTCACCGTGGCGACGAGTTTAATGACAGGATCGTTACGGTCTCACCGGGTTGTTGACTTCAATTCACAGCCTGCTTTCACTCTCTCACAGCCACACACACACTGCAGAGAAGGGGGTGTGGACGGGCGAGATAGAGGGAGAGAGAGAGAAGAAGGTGGAGAGAGAGCTATAAAGAGAGAGAGAGAGAGAGAGAGATAGAGAGAGAGACAGACTTAAAGAGAGGAAGATTAAGAGAACAAAATAGGGATAAAGGTAGAGAGGTGGGGAGAGACAATGACGAAGGGAGAGCGGTGGAGAGAGAATTAAAGCCAGAGAGAGAGACAGAGAGAAGATGAAGCAAGCGAGAGATGTGACGAGAGAGAAAGATAAGGTGACAGAGAGAGAGAGAGATTAGATAAAGAGAGAGCAGGATAAAGACAGAGTTTGAGCTGAGGAGAAGCAGGAGCAAAAGACAAAGTGATGAGATAAAGAGAGAAGGATACAGCGAGCGAGAGGTTTGAAAGACGTGGGAAAGTGCTGACGCGGTCCTGTGGGGTTGTGGTGAAGAGGAGGAGGAGGAGGACGAAGGCAGATTGAAATTATTTCCCCTGTCTCCGTTTTTAAAGAGCTCCCCTCATCTGGCTCATCTGACCATGTGTCTTTTCCAAACCAGCCATCTGCTGCACTACCATGGCCGCCAACACTGTGCAGTTCCACACCGTGTATGTGTGTGTGTGTGTGTGTGTGTGTGTGTGTGTGTGTGTGTGTGTGTGTGTGTGTGTTCGCCCGAGAGTGAGAGGGAGAGCACATCATTGAAAGTACTGAGAAAACAGCTTAGAACCAGCAAGAAAGAGAGAGGGATGGAGAGAGAAAGAGAGAGAAAAAAAAGAGAAGAGAGAGAAAGAGAGAGATTGAAAGAGGAGGGAGATGTCAAATTAAAACCCCTTCCACACTAACAGGTTCAGTCATTGTGCGAATTTTGGACTATGAAGCAAAAAGGAATGCATATTTCATATTCTTTAGCAGCATTCCCAGCCAAGATGGGGATCTGGAGTCTTTCGGCTTCCAGTCAACGGCTTGCAAAACATCTTCATTCCCTCTCCTTCTTCTAATGGAGGTGTTATTAGCAGGGGCGCATGGATGTGTTTTTCCAGTGTTTTCTCAGAAACAGCACCAAGACTAAAATGTTGTGGTGTTCTCCATGCGGCACGCGGGTCAGCCAGTGCATTAAACCCTCTAATGAAGGGTCCTAACATTGTGTTAAGTCTGAAGCATTAGTAGGGCACCTGTGTTTTACTACAGACGATAAACATACAGTGGGCGCCGCTTATTTTTTGTTAGTGTGTGTCTGTTTTTCTTACCAGCACATGTTAGTCGTTAACGATTGGTCGTTCATTTATTAAAGCTAGGTTAATTATCTTTGATCCAATGACTAGTTACCGTGGGCGCGACGCTATATTCTTTTGCAACCCAACCAATCCCAAGCCGTACTATCTTCGTCTTTCATCGTAAAATTCGCACCTCATCAAGCATCGCAAGAGCGCCATGTCTGTATAATTAAAATGTCAGAATCTATTTTTTCAAAAAGCCCTAATTCACGGCACTCTTCCAGGCGGGGGGGCGGGGGGGGGGGGGGCGGAGAAGAAGCCATTAAAGAAGGAGCGGGTGATAGATGCCAGGTCATTTGCCATCAGCGTCGTGCGCTGCGCATTTAATCGAGAAGAAAAGGTTAAAGAAATTACTGCCGTTGCGTGAGGCGTGTGTGCTTCGCCAAAGGTCTGGTCTCGCCCCAGGAGGGTGGTCTTACCTTGGCCCGTCCCCGCTCCTCGTTCGCAGGTGCCTGTTGGTACGGTCCGCAAGCGACTAGATACGTTTTTTTTCTTCTAAAACATGAAGAATGGCTTTGAGGATATTTTATCGAGATAAACTTGAGAAAGGACCGGAGAAAATGTGTTTCATCAGATATAATTGAGTCTTTAAGTCATTTTTTATTACATACTACAGAACTAAATGGTTCAGTTTAACCGTAACACCTTTATAAAAAGCAAAGGGTTTCCAGGTAGGCTGCACGCATTCATGCTTGAACCCAATACCTTCAGGCTGGGAGTCAGACTAGAGTGGACTAGACTAAACCAGCCTGGACCATCCTTTCCCCAGGGAAATATGTTCATTTTATTGTTTTACAATAGCGTCCTGCTCATTGTCTCAGGAAGGGTCAGGTTCCTGTTATCTTCGGAGGCCGCTGTCCCGTCTTTTTTTTTAGCTTGCCGTCTCCTACCACGTCATGTTGGCAGGTATATCCCTCTATTGCTTAGCCGAAAAAATCTGTCACGTTTCTCAGTTGCTCAGTACAAGGGCTTAAATGCAATCCCCCCCCTCCTCCCCATTCATATGATACGCAAAGAGCCATCCAGAGAGGAATTAGCATTGGAAATGCTTGCGCGACAGAAGGGGAAAAAATAAACAGGGATTAACTCTTCATGACGGAGGTGAGGAGCATTGAGGCATCGCGGCAATGAATGGTGGCCCGCGGTGAGGGTGGGCGTGCACTT
This sequence comes from Pollachius pollachius, assembly GCF_949987615.1. NCBI lineage: Eukaryota > Metazoa > Chordata > Actinopteri > Gadiformes > Gadidae > Pollachius > Pollachius pollachius. The sequence goes on from NC_136949.1 coordinate 9,511,310, forward strand.
TATGTGTGTCTGTGTGTGTATCTGTGTGTGTATCTGTGTGTGTGTGGTACATAAAAGCCTCGGGATAGACTCTTTGTTTTTGCTCATGGACGACAGCAAAGTAAGCTTTGAACTTTTCCCCCTCCGTGGAGAAACCCAGTCCGGTGCTCCTATACACACATTAACAATCAGACCCGGGTTTCCTTTAATGACCCCGCACGCTCCGGGGCCTGCCGTTTCTCACGCCTTTAGCTCTCCCCGCACGCTAATTCTGAGAGAGGGAGAACGTGCACATCTGAGAAGGTAATTGGAAAATTCCTGGTGCGGGGCGGAGGGGGAGCCCTCAGAAGCCAGGTGTGGAATTAGACGAGTGTCCATGAGATGGTAAACATCATACTGCATTCAGTACCACTCCGTGCTCCCCTCTACACCCGTCCCTCCGTCGCGCCATCCATCCACATGCGTACAGGAACATGTGTGCCTACGTACGGGGATCTTAAGCATTCATTTTTCACATGAGGTGCTTTCAAAACCCCCCCCGTTTTGGTTTGGTGCATAATGGGCCGTTTCTTCATAACGTGCTTTCTTTCCTGCCTTCATTCATCAGGTATTTCACTTGTTTGCCTCTCTTCAGTGTACTTGTCTATCCCACACACTCTCTATCCCTTCCCCCTCTCCCTCTTGCTCATTTTGCTCCTCAATCTCTGTCATCCAATTGTTCTCTCTTTAACCCAGCCTCTCTCTCTCTTTCTATCTCTCTCTCTTTCCATCTCTCTCTCTCTCTCTCTCTCTCTCTCTCTCCCTGTAGCTCTCTCTCCATCTCCCTGACTCTCTCTCTCTGGTCTCCCCCTCTCATTTTGACAGGGCTAATATATGATGGTTGATGGTGTACCTGTGTGCATCAGAGTGTGTATAGGGGGCCCGGGTACCTATTGCCTCTATTGAGTTAGCGCGCGTCTGTCGGGGAAGATAGATTTTATCCTGATTACGGCACCTTGTCCCTGATATCATTACTTCCTCTTATTTGACTTTGTATTGCCTTACCTTCCCCATGGAGTATTATTCACCTGACGGCCATCTTGGTTCTAAACGATAGCTGGGGGGGGTTACTGAATGCAGAATCCCACATTCACTTCCCTCCACCCAGCTAGCTTTGAGAACCAGAATTGAATGGATTGTTGCTAAATGTACTTCTACATTTCATGTATTTGAGTAGATCATCTCAGTCATATATATATCCCGTTATAAGTTATTGTTAAAAAGATTACCTTCATTCTGACGTATATTTCCTTTTTTACTGTTCGAACCTGGAAAGACAAGATGTTCTTGATTTTTGGGTGTTTTCTAAGCAATAAAGTAAAAGAACAAATTGAGTGGCGAGGTCTTGCCCCCAAACCACTACACGGCTTACGTGTGCTCAGGAATCGGCATTGCGTGTTTGTTTTGTTTGAAGTAGGGATCACAAGGCAAATAACCCAGTAATCTCACACCTCTTCCTCCGCCTCCTCTTCCTCCTTCTTACACACACCTCGCCCAGCGTATCACCCGACAAGGTGCTTTCACTATACACACTAATATCAGATTAAAATCCTGATTTCCTTCGCTGTCTGCTAATGTCCATAAAAACTATTCTTGCGATCCATTCAGTATTTGCATCCAAACTCCAAATAAACCCGCTTCGATTCAGAACTAAGGATTCCGAGGTACCCTTTATGTACTATCAACAGAGACTCATTCATGGAAAAATGACAGAGAGAAAAAGTTAAGTTTCAGGAAGAACTGTAGTCCTTCAGGCACGATGTCCTGGTGCATTAATGATACATATTGTTGTGTGTTTTGCTTTGGCAGATGTCTTGGCGTGTGTTAGTGTGTGTCTGTGTGTGTGTGCGTGTGTGTGTGTGTGTGTGTGTGTGTGTGTGTGTGTGTGTGTGTGAAACCTCTCTATCGGTGTTGTGTAGCATCAAGGGGGCTGGTGGAGCAGGTTTGGTGCAAAGGGGTCATCAATAATTGATTAGTTGGCAGGCACCTGAGTGAAGACTGCACACAGGCACACACACACCAGACGTGTACAAATACGTGTGTACACACACACACAAACATACACAAATGTACACGCACACATTCACACAATGTTCAAAGCAGATATGCACACGGTGGTAAATGCAGAGATACACAAACGCAAACAGACTCGTTCACATGTGAACGTACAAACACACACACTCACAGACACACACTACTTTCAAAGACAAGACATCGTAGAAATGTCCACACCTAAAGCTACACGATGCAACACACATGCAAACACATGCACACAAACACAACTACAAACACATACACACACAAACACATATATACACATTCAAATACACATATACATAAACACACACGCACACACACACACACACACACACACAAGCATGATATGAGGGCTCTTGGGGGACCTCTGCCTATCTGCCATCCAGTGTCAATCTAAAGTTGCCTAGGGAGCGTCCATAAACACCACAGACAACCATACACACAGATGGTGGTAACAGATCAGGTTAGACAAACAGTGCAACGTAATCACAGTGTTCCCCGAGGCCACTGCCACCAGGTTCTGGATGATGTATATTTCATGGATTAAGATTGAAAATTCAATAAAAGGCCACAAACAGTATCCCTTCACTCTGTATACAAATATATATATATATATATATATATATATTTTTTTTTCCCCTGTGTACACCTCTGTCCCTCCATCTCCATCTCCTTCTTTATCACTCAGTGTCTCTGGTGTCACATTCTCTTTTTCTCTCTCTCTCTCTCTCTCTCTCTCTCGCTCTCGCTCTGTCCTTTTTTTTTGTCTGTACATCTTTATTTATAAGACTCAAAGGGCTTTATTGGCGTGGACAACTTACATTTGCATTTGCCGAAGCACAGAAAGTCAAATGAATGTATTTGTGATTTTATTTATGTATGCATTATTGTATCACTCTCACGCTCCCTCTCTCTCTCAGCCTGTGGGGGATTGCTGCGGTTCTCAAAGCTTTGTTGTACGGCATGAATTTCATCCCTGCCACAATGAAGAGACAGGCAAGAAGGAGAGAGATATATAGAGACAGAGACAGAGTGAGACGGAATAAAGTCAATGTGTGTTGGGGGGGAGGGGGGGGGGGGGTCGTAAAGATTTGAAACCTGGCACAAATAATAAGTGGAATCTGTAAGAGAGAGCAACTAAATAAGAAAAAGGAGGGATGAAGAGGGAGGGCTAGAAAGAGGACGGGCTGATTTGGGATTCAAGGCAGGCTTATGCGCAAACTTGGCTCCGATATTTCTCATCTGAGACGCACAGCGGCTGTAGCGGTGAATTCCAAATCATGAGCTCGTCCTCTCCGTGTCTCCCGTTCCCTCACTCAACCTCTTTCTCTCTCTCTCTCTCTCTCTCTCGCTCTCGTTCTCCCTTTCTCTCTATCACTGTTTTGCACTCCGTCTCCCCTCTCTGTGTCTATGTTCTCTCTCGTGTCCTCTCTTCTGTCTCTCTACCTCTCTCCCTCTCTCCTATGGGTGTCTCCCGTCTCCTGTTCTCTTTTTCCTCCCTGTGTTTCCTTCTCTCTCTACCCATACCTGTATCCCTCTGGCTCTCCCTCTCTCCTGTATCTCTCTCTCTCTCTCTCTCTCTTTCTCGAACTCCCTTTTCTCTCAATCTTCTATCGCTTTATCACTTAATCTCACTTAGATCTCGCTCTCTCTATATTTTCACTTTCTTTCTCTTTCTTTACCCCTCCCCGCCCCCCGCAACACTGATATTGTTTTATTTATGATCATAGCGGTCCGAGACTAGGTTTATCACTTTCCACCGCCAGGCTTTATTAGTCTTGATGTATCAACCCAGACAGCCAGTGTATGAAAGCGATCACACACTGTAAAATAAGGCCAGGGCATAAACTGGGAAGGTCAATGTTTTTGTTTCGATTCTTAATCTTTTTTTTTTAGGCAGCCATCTAACGCATCTAGTGTTGCAACTGCTGTGATTCCAAAATAAATTGGTCTTTAGCGTGTTGCAGTGCATTTCTGCAGAACGTTCCCCCTGATCCGAGCCCTCTCTGTCTTTAAACGCCGGTCGTTGTTTTGACAGGCTCCCAGATGCTCTCTGAGATCAAACACCTTACACTCCAGCCCAGAGTTTCATCATTTTCTCATCTCCTCCATTTTCCTTCCCATGCCCCCGGAAGTGGTCGGGCTGGTGCTGTCTGTTTTTGTGTATGTGTGTGTGTGTGTGTGTGTGTGTGTGTGTGTCTGTGTTGGTGTGTGTGTGTTTGTGTGTGTGTGTGTGTGTGTGTGTGTGTGTGCGTGCGTGTTCCCCTTATTAGTCGTACGGGTTGTCGAGTGTGTGTGTTTACGCATGATAAGCAAGTAACCATGTAAAGTGTGTGTGTGTGTGTTTGTGAGAGTGTGTGTGTGTGGTGCACGTGTCCATGTGCCTGCCTCAATAAGAGTGATGGGTGAGTGATGAGTGAGACAGCTGGTGGCGAACCAGTAATGAAAGATCGGATGGAATCAGGATCGATTGAGGCCGTATCTCCAGCACGACGATGTCTCCCTCTCTCTCTCTCTCTCTCTCTCTCTCTCTCGCTCTGCCTTAATCCCACCAATCAGGGGTCTGCATTCCCCTGCCTAAGACCCCCCCTCCCCCGAACCCCTTTCCCCCATCACACCCACACAAAACACGACAGAAAGAGCAGACAGTGATTGTGAAATAAAAGACATCCAAATATTAGCCAATTGACTCACTTACGGATTATTGACTCAAATGGGATGATGCATTGCACTTCCTCTCAAGTGATAAACGTCAACATTAGAAAATAAACCCAGCGGAAAATATGAGGGGGGAAAAAATAAATTCCGCCGCATTTGGCATCAGTAACAGGCTGATTTGGCAGGCTTGACACTGGCAAACACACACACACATACACACACAAACAAAAACACACACACACACACACACACACACACACCCTCAAACGCATTGCACACACTTGAAATGTATTCATGGCGGATTAGGCACCTGCGGTGGAAGAATAATAAAAGCAGCGAGGAACTTTTCTCAGGGAGATGAAAAACGCGGCGAGCGGAGACAAAGGAGGGATCAGAACGGGCAGCCAAAGCCGCCGCGCTGACAGCAGAGTAGAGTGGTGACACTCGGCACCTTGGCCCTGTTTGAACCTCCTATTCACTTTAGCTTCCACCGCCGCTATCAAACCAGCCTCGCGGGGCCGTCCTGATATCCACATTCCTGCATTGCGGAAAGAATATCAGCCTGGCCATGAGTGGGCGGCCATTGATTTCCAAAATGGGTCCACGGCCTGACGTTGTTCAAAGCACTCACACCGTTTCTGGAGATGTAGCACAAAAACACATTCTAATCGTAGTTCTTAGTGTTTTCGGGTAAAATCTGTTTTTTTCCGGCGAGACGGCCAAATCATCCACCGGGAGTGTATGTGGATGATGGCTGGTTTAATCAGCCTCACCTTGCCCGAGTCCGACCCACTGTGGGGGCCTTTCTCAGCCCCCTGAGACCCACTTACACGCCAGTAGTGAGTAACTGTAACTGTAACTGTAACTGCTGAGACTGTTACAGTTCTGCCAACTCTGCATTAAACCGGTTTAAACATCTGTAAACTTTTAACGATGTGATGGTGCCTAACCCCTACCTGCTCCTTCATGAGCTGTATCTGAAAGTGACTGGCTAGAAGGGTTTCTGAATAACTACACAGTGAATCTATGGTATAGGTCTCTAAATGGTTGAAGGTTGTGGACTGTATGCTAAAGGTCCTATTGATCCTGAAAGACTGTGGATGGGCAGACCAAGTGGCCGTCCGTCTAGTGACCATGTGACTGCCAAGTCAAGCCTCTATGCATATCCTGTTTATTCCAGTTCTTTTTATCTCTCTCTCTCTGTCTATCTCAATCTCGCTCTCTCTCTCTGTTTGACTCTATCTCTGGATGTTTCTCCCTCTCTCCCCCCCCTCTCTCTCTCTCTCTCTCTCTCTCTCTCTCTCTCTCTCTCTTTCTCTCTCTCTCTCTCCCTCTCTCTATTTTGACCTCTGTCTTGATGTCTCTCTTCCTGTTCCTCTCCAACTCTTTGGTCAAAAGATATATCCTATTTTTAGTCACATCCCCTCCCTTCTCCCACATGCAACCGCACACACACACACACACACACACATACACACACACACACACACACACACACACACACACACACACACACACACGCATGCACACACACACACACACACTCTCTCTCTCTTACAAAAACGACTGGCGCTGCACAGTCCCCTGATAGACTCCAGTTGGATTGGCGCCCGAGCCGACCAATAGGGTCGCAACCTCTTTATCCCGCAATAGACAGTATTATATCCTAGAAGTGTGTAAACGAGTCTCTACTGTGAGTATATGTAGCCTCCTCCAAGCGCATCCTCTCCTCCTCTCCTTTTCTCCTTTCGTAACCTCATTTTCTTTCTATCTTCCTCTCTTTCTCTCCTCTCCTCTTCTCATTTACTCCTCTCCTCTTTCCTCCTCATCTATTCCTCTCCTTCTCTCCTTCTCTCCCTCCCCCCCACCCTTGAGACTGGACAATTCCCTTGGTCTTTCCTCATCATCCTCCTCTTCCTCCTCTTCCTCTTCCTCTTGATATGCAACAGCGTGGAGAGGAGATGGTTAATTCATTCTGCCCACATCGCACCTCAATCATTCATGGCGGAGAGGCCCTGGAAGAACTCTAGACTGGTTTCAACCCTTAATGAAATGACTGCCCAACCCCCTCTAGACTTGGATCCTTCACTGGAGAATGAAATGATACATTGCAATGAGACTTTCAAATTAATGTTTTAGAAAAGCGGAACACAGGCGGTGGGAATTGGGTCCGAAAAATTGGGATCACCGTACAATTTAATCCATGCATCTCTTTGTTTATATATTCATCTGTTTGATTGTATTTCCATCTTCAGTATTCATCTATCTATTTATCTAGCCACTGCATCTTTGTATCTATCTGGCTATCCATTCTGTATTTCTGTATCTATCTGGCTATCCATTCTGTATTTCTCTATCTATCTATCTATCTATCTATCTATCTATCTATCTATCTATCTATCTATCTATCTATCTATCTATCTATCTATCTATCTATCTATCTATCTATCTATCTATCTATTTATCCATCTATCCAGCTATCCATCCATTTATCTATCTATCTACTGTTTCCATCTGTCTGTCTCTTGTTCATGCTCGTAATTATTCAGACCCTCATAGAGGTCAACAATCAATCATCAATGTTGTATCATCAATGTAGCGATCATGTGTTTTATTTTTGTAATCTGCAGTAGGATATACCCCATTCCAACCCCTAGGATATACGGTCTATTATTTGAAATAGCATGGACAGCAATTAGAGGCATTTGAAGCAGAGAGGGCCTTTTGGATTCATGACTTACGCCATAGCTTGGTAGAAGCCCCACTGGCCGTCCGATGTGAGCCACTGCTGCTGGTGGTTTTTTTTCAACATTCAAAGTGAATAAAAACACAGTGTGCCTCTAGGCTTGATTTCCCTTAGTGGTATTGTGTTTCAGAGTGTATACTTGGGGGAAGTTCGCTATGTGCCGGTGTTGTACTGGATGTTACTTTATGAATGACATGGCAAGGTGCTGCTGTATCTCCAATCGGTTCAATTTCAAATTTCAATGTATCTTTTTAAGGAGACGTTCTAATAAATAGATATGTGGAATAAATTAACATGCACAAATACACTCATCCAGGCAGGTTTGGAAACATAAGACGGGAGTGCAGACTATCGATCAGATTCTCCTTCATTAATCAGCGGTAGTCAAGTGAATACCTCTACAAAGCAACACACGTTCTGAAGGCAACACAATTCAACAATTGGCGACAACAAGATAGCAAGGTGCACCGGTCAGTGGAGGGGCAGGGTTTGCAGATGAACGCATAAAGATGAATAAATACTCCTGATTATTTTCACAATTTGAATGCATGAATTATTAAATGGGGTGAATAGAAAAGGACAGCCGGTAAATAAACAAAATAAACGAATACATAAATAATGCAATGTCATGAATAAATAAAGCACGACAAGTCCGCTGTGCACCACGCTGTGTGTGCTACTGACCGTGTGTGTGTGTGTTTGTGTGTCTGTGTGTGTGTGTGTGTGTGTGTGTGTGTGTGTGTGTGTGTGTGTGTGTGTGTGTGTGTGTGTGTGCGGTGACCTGACTTTCACGTGGGACAGCCCTGGGTGGTCATGGGGCAGTCTCTCGTCGTTACCTCCCCTGACCACAGCCTAACCTCGCTGGGATTAAAGATAACAGATGGGTCGCCCCGCTGGATGGATGGGTGGAGGGATGGGTGGGTGTATGAATGGAAGGATGGACAGAGAGATAGACGGCTACATACATAGATCTTGATGGAAAGATATCAGAGGTTGACTGAACCTCTACAATTCAGGTCCATCTCTGAAGTAATCTGATCGACGCCTTCCGACCGTTCATCCATCCGTTCCTCCACCCGTTTCAGAACAGGAGCTGATGGTGCCTCGGTGTCAGTGGCACCTAGGCTCTGCCAGCCTCTGTGACCGTACCGAGATGTCTTTTAATTTAGTTAAAGACTCATCTTTTCTGCGTTTTACTTTCTCATCTACTTGTATTGCTGGGAAAAGGTAAAGAAGGAAAAAAAACGGAAATAAGCTTTAGTTACTGTCTTAGAGATCAGTAACTTAGAGACAGATGGACTGACAGACGGACAGACAGGCAGACGGACGAGAATAAGGGGACAAGGAAAAGGGTGAGAATAATAAACCTAGAAAAATAGCAAGAGGGCAAGAAAAAAACTGAAGAGAGGAAGGAAAAGGGGGAGAGGAAGGGAATGCAACAAACAGAGAGAGAGAGTCAGTGCAGTATGTCTAATCTTTGTCCCAGGGGGCTGAGGTGGGGTGGATAGAGGAAGTGACCGAGCAAGGGGGGAGAGACAGAGAGAAAGAGATAAAGAGAGAAAGAGAGAGAGCAGGGTGCATCAGTGAGTCCTTCATGCAGCACTCCTGCAGGCAGAAGCCTGGGATCGTGGGGTGCAAATGTGTTAATATAAGGAGATCAGGGAATGGAGGAGATAAAGGAGGACAGAAGGAGAATACAAACCCCAGGTCTCTCTCTCTCTCTCTTTCTCTCATCCGTATCGTGTTGTTTCTGGGTCATAGGGGAAGGCTGAACACATGCACCTGAACTGTTTGCGTTCTCATTGTCTCGCCAGACTCTTTGCTTTTTACTTTTGTTTGTAGCGCAGTAACCAAGCTCGGAGACCTTGGGGGTGCAATGGTGCAGAGACCCTTGTGTGGCTAATTTAGTCTGAGCGTGCCATCCTTGCCTTGCATTAACACAGGGGTCCTGTGCCTAGGCATTGAATGCTGCTAATGCCTTTTGAACTTAATGTGGGTTCATGCCAGCAATATAAACATCATTAACTCCCCTATCCCTTTTGTCTCTATTTTTCCCCCGCTTCCTTCCTCTCTTTCCCTCTCTTAATCTTTATTTTATCAAAAAAATTACATCATCCGATGAGTTTAAAGGGATTTTTACTGTTGTAGCGTACGGGTAATGCCTTTGGTGTTAATGGGATCCTGTCCACAATGTAAGTCATATTTTATGACCCAGTTAACGGGAGGAGTGTTAAAAACCCAGGCAAAAGATACTCGGTTCGATTACCCATGTCTGCTGCCCCATCTGTAGAGTAAGATGCCATCCTCTACATGCTCCGTAATGTCCTGTGTCTGCAATTCACCGGGTGTCACTTTGGGTTAAATTGTCTCGCTAAACGGTTAAATAGTAAATAGGCCTGAAAGAAGAAAGTCTTCTGACCTTTTTTTTATGGATCGAGTCACTTCCTGTGGACACGCTCCGCTTCCTCCCACCCCTCTCTTGGAAGTCACCAAAGACTAGTGCTTCTGCTTTGCCCATCTCCTAAAAAAATCGAAACACGGTTTCAACAATGTTTTTACTTGGAGTGTTGGGTCTGTGTGTGTGTGTGTGTGTGTGTGTGTGTGTCTGTGTGTGTACACAGGGGTTTGTTCCTACCGTTGTGTCGGGAAAGGTCTGTCTGTATCTCTCTTGATGCATGCATCTGAGCCGGTCGAGAGGGGAGAGCGGGGGAGGGAGGGGGGCGAGGGTCTTATCTGATGTATTGTTTGAGAGCAGCTCAGCAGACCGACCTGGGACACCAAGAGGCACGGTGACATTTCAAGGCAGAGCTCCCACCACCCCCGGGATAGTCTGAGAGCTCTCTCTCTCTGTCTCTCTCTCTCTCTGTCTCTCTCTCTCTCTCTCTGTCTCTCTCTCTCTCTCTCTCTCTCTGTCTCTCTCTCTCTCTGTCTGTCTCTGTCTCTCTCTCTCTCGGAGAGATGAATAAAAAAGAGAGATGTATTAATATATATATATATATGGAGAAAGAAAGACAGATGTATAGTAGTTAGACTTGTATATTTATATATATAGAGAGATATATATAAATGTATAGATAAATGGATGTATATAGAGATAGATAGAAAGATGCATAGATAGATAGAGAGAGCTAAATAATAGAGAGGAGAGTACGTATTTGTGTCGATTTTTAGTCATGCTGTTATTTTTTTTAAAAGATAGACCAAAGCACACGGTGCTGGCACTAGATCACTCGGCTCTGCAACTTTACACACCCACACACACACACACACACACACACACACACACACACGAACACACAAACACACTGAGACGCGTTTATCGGCAATCGCATCTCGTCCTAATTCCGGCCGCGATCGGAATCTTCTCCAAGACGCAACATGAAAGCGCAGAGCACCACAAATCTCCCTTTGATCGCGGGCTCCGACACGGTGTAAGCGTGTGACACACATCGACGGGCGCCACGGACATTGCGTACGCCGCCGCTGCCACCGCCGTGATTAGCGTTAATGACGCTCCCTCCACAGCTCTGACGCCGTTAACCCAGATCTGGACGCCGCCCCTCCGCAGGCGTCTAGTGTTGAGTGAGGGTGAAGCGAATAACAGCCAGTGAGCAACTGGCTGCTTAATGGGAGCCTTTGATACACTTATCTGTTAGCAGGTTTTCACATTAGGGAAGAAGGAAAATTGGCTTTTAACAAATATACTTTTTTTTCTTTTACTGCTTTTTAGGCTTCAGGCTTTTTATTTGTGTGTATCTGTGTGTGTGTGTGTGTGTGTGTGTGTTTGTGTGTGTGTCGGTTTGTTGGGGGGTCGGGCAGAAAGTACATTTTGTGTGTGTGTGTGTGTGTGTGTGTGTGAGTTTGTTGGAGGGTCGAACAAAAGTACATTTTGTGTCTTTGTGTGTGTGTGTGTGTGCGTTGGGGGGGTTGAGCGGAAAGTAAAAGTTAAGCCGTGGGATGAAAAAGTTGATAGAAAATTATTATTTTATGAAAACACGTAGAGACAGTGGAATGACCAAGTGGGTGGAAATTGCACCGAGAAGTAAATCTTTAGGTTTAGTTTTGTTTGGGGAGAAAATAATATAAAAAACAAAACTTACGGATAATGATTTATGAATTACAGCTCAAGGCTACCACCGTTCCCTCTGTGTCCGATGTGCAATAGTTTGATATCCCGGAGTCTGACGCTTGTCTCGGGCTGGGGGAACTTGGTGCTGTGGGGGGGGGGGGTTTGGTTTGATGGCAGCTTGTCCCGAAAGTGTCCAAAGCGCTTAAGAACTAGGCCACTTGCCATGACGCCCCTTCCTTCAAGAGGAGGAGACAGCCCAACCTAGATTTCCATCCTATTTATTCAGCCATTTTAGGTGCTGGCTATTCAGGGCTTCATTTCAGAGCTGTATTTTCTCACCCCTCTTCCTCGCAAATTTGTTGCTTCTATTTCCACTTTTCTCTGTCTCTCTCTCTCTTTCTCTCTTTGTTCCCGACTTTCTCCTTGAATCTCCTGCTTAATCTTTTCCCTTTACGTCTCCCGCTCTCTCTCTCTCTCTCTCTCTCTCTCTCTCTCTCTCCTCTGCAGCCTAACATGTCTGCAGTTGTATAGTGGCATTGCTGTCTTGTTATTCTTTCTTTCTTTGTCTTCCTATCCACTTTTTCTTTCTTTCTTTCTTTCTTTCTTTCTTTCTTTCTTTCTTTCTTTCTTTCTTTCTTTCTTTCTTTTTTTCCCTCTTCATCCCTATATTCTTAACTTCTCTTTCCACCTTTCTTTTTCCTCTGATCTTCTTGTCTCCCTCTTTCTATTTCATTCCTTCTTTATTTCTCTCCCTCTCTCTCTCTCTCTCTCTTACCCTTTCCCCCTCTCCCACTTCATCTCTCTCTCTCTCTCCCAACCTCTCTCTACCTCTGTTTCTCCATCTGTTATCCTCTCTGATACGGTACCTCTGAGCAGCAGTGGTGCACCCCCGTGGTGAGGGAGACATCCCCCATGATGCCTAGCGGTAGGGGGCGGGGGGGCTTGCCAGCGATATTCTTATCTCAAAGGGGGACCAGCGGGGGATATTCCCAGAGGTTTGCTATTGACAGAAAACAATCAGCTTATCTTTTTCTTACCCATTCCCCCTTCTTGCACCTCTTCCGGCAATGCTACACACATAATTCCATATCGGGATATAAGAAAAGTGGAAACCGATCGATTTCGCTTAGCCTTAAAGCTCCTTTTAATTTTCTTTTTTCTTTTATCAATTATCAGATCCAATCTGACGGTTGGAATCCCTGGTCTCCGGCTCTAAGGGGCTGCTCGTGGTTAGTCATCCATGGGCCAGGGCTTCGATTGCAGCTGTTCAATACGGCCGTGCATTAGCATAGAAAATAGCGCGCTAAACAAGTAGCGGCAAGACGCTACGTGAGAGACCCGGGGTTTGGTTCCGACGTGCGCTTCAGTACGCTACATTCAATCCCCTCTTTCCTCTGTTCCATAAAGGTTTAAGTGGCAGGTGTCCTGCTTAAGAGTGATATACCTGCCAACTTGAATCCTTGGGTCGCCGGTTCGAGCCCCCCGTACGCCACGTTTCACGCTATGAGTCAAACAACCATCCGCCAAGAAACCGCCTCTGATGAAAAAGGATTAAAAGTAGAACAGATGACTAGACTACTAGCTGGACGGGTCGGGCGGAGGACTGGGAGCGCCCGGCGGCTATCAAGCTGTGGTGGCTGCGGCGATGCGGGCGCGGGGACGCCATATGCTGCCTGTGGGGGCTCCTGAGGCGCCGCGCCGCGGGCGTCCTGTTAGGGGCCCGCTCCATCCCTCTGCTCCGTTGTCACCATGCGGCGATTAGACGAGATAAGCAACGGGGGCAGTCCACCGTTATTGCCTGTTGTAGCGTAAAAACTCAACAATAACCCCCCCTCCCCCTGATCTTCCCATTTCATTAGATGGACACAAATAGTGGCAGCTGGCTTTGATTTATTTATTAATTATTATTTTGGAGGGGTTGCTATGATTAAAGTGTTTGAATAATTAGACTAATTCGGCTCTGAAGTATTAATGATTAACTAATAAAGCTTTTTCCTGGATTTACTCTTTTGAGTGAATCCATTGGGGGTGTTTAGACAGTTAGGAAATAATGAAGTCACTTGAATCCACTTTCACGTCGAATCCAAGTCAAAGCTTGCTTTGCTACCTCAGTGAAACAAAGCACATGTATCTATGATAAACACTTTGAAGATGAAAACACTTAGTTTCCATCTATGTGAGTTGTTAAGGACCTCACCT
>NC_136949.1:9525236-9530236 GCF_949987615.1 Pollachius pollachius
GAGACCCCCAATAGTTATATTCACTGTGTGCTGAGAACTTTTTAGATGGTTGAGATGGGTGTGCGTTTGTGTGTGTGTGTGTGTGTGTGTGTGTGTGTGTGTGTGTGTGTGTGTGTGTGTGTGTGTGTGTGTGTGTGTGTAGATTTGGGTGTGTGTTTTATTAATGCTTCTTTTTTATATTTTATGTCTCTCTGTGTTTGGTGATTTAGGTGTGAGCAAGTATATGTATAAGTGTATTTCTGTGTGTATCTGTTTCTGTTTGTGTCTGTATGAGTATTTCTTTTTCAGTGTGTGTTTCCCTGCCTGTGTGTGTGTTATGTACCCGCCTGTGTGTGTTCCCGCCTTTATGTTTGTGCGTGTGTGTGTGTGTGTGTGGGGGGGGGGGGGGGGGGGGGGGGGGGTTGTGGGAGACTATGCATCAGTGTTGTTATGTTTATATTTGTAAGCCGTCTGTCTGCTACCGTGCCCAGAATGCAATATGTATATAAGCAGATGGATAGAAACCACAGACTCTCTCTTTCTCTGTCTCTCTCTCTCTGTCTCTCTCTCTCCCACTACATCTCACTCTCTCTCTATTTCTCTCTCTTTATCTCTCTCTCTCTCTATATATATCTCTCTCTATACTTCTCTCTCTGTCTCTCTCCCTGCGCCTCTCTCTACCTCGCTCTCTCTACCTCTTTTCTATCTCTTTTTCTATACCTCTCTCTCAGTGCCTCCACTCACTTCTCTCTATCTCTACCCATCTCTCCCTCTCACTCTCTCCGTACCTCTCTCTCCCTTGGAGAGTGGCATTGCTTGATGTTCAAAGGCAGGAAGATCCGAGCAGCTGGCAGTTGTGTGAGTGCTGGCGGCGACAGGACCAGTGAACCGCGGCGTCCGTTCCATTATATTCCTAAAAGTCTGGCTGCCGCACCGCGCATAGTCCCCGAACTCCCCCCCAACCAACTTGTCCCCACTTGAGGTCGGAGCACGCGAAGCTCTGCTCCAAATTAACTCCAATGTGCGTTTCATGATCAGATGTGCAGTTTAACGCAGTTGCGAGGACAAGGCACGGGGCGACGACTTGGAACGTAACCCACGTTGTGTTAATAAATACACAAAAGTCAAAGAAACAACCTAAAAAAAAACGTACGACGGCGTGTCCGTGTGTGTGTATCCAAAATAGCCCGAAAGGTATCATAGGTTTGTCTCTGTTTCCGGATATTTTTTATTTTATTAACCCCGTCCTTATTAATTCCGGTGAATTGTCATGTGTTGTCTGTCGCCGGGGAGATCAGCACTGAGAGCTTAGGAAATCAGAGAGGGGGCAGCACTTCAAACAAACGCAGTCTGTTCAAAGCACAACAGCCCGCGTCACACTGTGCTGAGGCTCAGGGTGCCAAACCCACCCAGCCTATGCGGTAGGTAAAGTTTGGCACTATCTGTCATGTTCCAAAAGTTGGGCTTTCTCTGAAAAGTGGAACGCATTTATTTATATTTATATCCGCTAAAAGGTCAGAAAGGGGCTTCTTCGGTGTGTGTTTAATTTGGCTGACGTTCAACCCTGCCTTTCTTTCGATTTCTCCCTTTTCTTCGTGTCACACCGAAAGATTCCTCGCTTCTGTCTGAAGTGAATGTGGTGGTTTTTTATTAAGTAAGCTATACATAGCGCGGCTTCGCTCACTCTGAGTCGTGTGCGTGAGAGCGTCCGTGAGCTTTTCTTTCGCTTTCCGTCGCACCGATTACACGCCCACGTTCCGTTCCACCTTGTTTGAGGAAAAAATTAAAAGGCAAGAAATGATGGCATAAATTGCGTTCTGCTTTGATTTATGGTCGCGCTGTTTCATTCCTCAGTTGAAAAAAAACGGTAATAAATAAAATAGAACAAAATAAAAAATGCTCCAATTCACGAGCACATTAAATTAAATATCTGCCCAACAGATTCTAATTTGATCGCCAAGCTGTTTAAATTCCATTAGGCCGCTCCCTAATGGACTTTTCTACACCTTATATTCCAACAAGCACAAATCCTATCCAGTTTGAACCCTCCCTCTGTTCTTCATTATTCTTTTGGTATATTTATTTTTTAAACAAGGCACCCCTTCACCGCCTCCCCCTGCCTTGTGAGGGCGCTGATCCACAGGGAGTAGAGGAGAAGACTTTTAAGTGGGGACCGTGGCCACCTTAAGGGATGGTGTGTCTGATCTTCTCTTGAGACTCCCAAACAGATGTCATCTACAGCTGTTGTATACAGCTGTTGTATATATATTTAGAATCAGCAGCGTTTTTCCTCAGTGTTAGACTCTCCTCAGGATTATTAGGAGCAGCATTGTGTGTGTGAAGAGCTTGCAAGTGTGCAGGTGTACCCATGGTGGAGTAAGTGTATTTGTGCGTGTGTGTGTAACTGCGGGTGTGAACTGAATGTGTGTGCACATGTGAACTCACCTGTGTGCATATAGTGGCATGTGCAGTCATGTACAGTGAATTTGTGTGTGTGTGTGTGTGTGTATCTGTGACCGTGTGTATGACTTGTGTGTCCATATCTATGCACGTGTGGATGTGCGTTTGTGTGTGTGCGTCTGCATGTCTGCACACACAGGTGTGTGCTCTTGCCTCCTCAGCGGCATGGTGTCTCCAGGTTGTCAGTACAGACCGGGCCTGTGTGATGAAGCTAATAAACCCCCTGTACCGCCAGGGTCGGGCCGTCTGCCACCTCCACCCATTGCTGCCTCTGTCCCCACGCTCTCCCGCCTTGGCACGGACGGTTAATTACGCAGCTTGTGTTATAATTGCTCCCGCCATATCTTAACTTACAGCGGTGGAACGTCATCGCGTTACAAGACGGACGCTGATTATCCTCCGCGATCTGTTCCGTTGGCGCGCCTTGTGTCTCCGCAGTTTGTTTTGTTTTGTAGCTTTAATTACCATCGCTGGGACGCCTAAATAGTCCCCTCTTGTTTTAACGATTGTGTCTTCTGCGCTGCGTTGTTAGAGTTAATCAGCGTTCACCTGGTTACGTCGGTATCCAGGTGAACGCTGTGTTCCCCGCGCCTGGAGAGATTTACCACGTCATTAATGTAGCTTTAAGTAAACTGCCTTATGCGCTGATTGACACAGACTCAGTCTTCTGTGATTGACATTCCGGGCTGTATGAACGCATAAAGTTAGCGTTGAGGGCTGACGGTTGACATCACCGCGCTGTCTCTCATTGTGAATCGAGGCTGAAAGCTGATAGCACCAAAATAACCAAAGGAAAGGGGGTGGATGGGCAGGCGGAGAGGGCGGGCGGGGCAAGACCACTCTGCGGTAGCATTGATAAATGTTTCCCCCCTGATATAACGTCGGCCATTAGCATCAGGACAGGTTACAGCCACAGAGCGGGGACAAAACAGGAAATGGAGAAAGAGAGGGCCGCGTAAATAATTGATCAGGCTGACCGGGCGCAATTCATATTCTGCGGTGCAGGATCAAAGCGTGGGGCATGCAGTTTGACATTGAGCCCTGGCGCAGAAGTCAAACCCATTTACCCTTAGCTGCAGTCATGCCGCTGCCTGCCACGGTTATTAAAAATGCAATGGCTTCGTTCCTCGTTTTCCTCTTCCCCTTGTTTCTTTGTGCAGCGCCGGGGACAGGCTAACAACGATTGGCACTCGGCGAGCATTAAAAGCAACCGGCTAATGGACTCCACAGCATTACCTAAGCAATTACCCAAGCGCTAAGTAAAGCGAAGGCGGAGGTGGCCATTTTGTTCCTGTCGGTTCGATGAAGCCCTCGCTCGGCCCGGGTTCTCTCAGGTGTGATGATCGAGGGAACAGGGCCTCTGGGTTCCTCTTAGACCGATCAATATTTCAGCAGCGACGGGTCCTTTGTGCCCATGCCGCCTGTCTTCACCCACACACAGTCTTTCTCTTCTCTCTCTCTCTCTTCTCTCTCTCTCTCTCTCTCTCTCTCTCTCTTTCTCTCTCTCTCCGGACCACAGCCCCCACGTGATGAATGTTTTAAATGAACGTTTGAATGAATGAATGATTCATGGGGTTTCACAGCCTTTCTTTAGAGAGGAGGGGGGATGTTTATGTGAACCCTGCATTAAGGTTAGATTTGTCGCGGCTTGTCCATCCGTATGGCAGCACCGAGGCGATGTCTCATACAGCGAGGAGCGGCGAAAAGCCCGTACTTTATTTAAAACTTGAGGACGCTCTGCCGTTAAGTGCTGCCGGGGTGGTGGAGGTGGTGGTTGTGGTGGTGGTGGGGGTGATGTTCCTTGTTACTTAGAGAGGAGAAACTGTTCCTGTATCATCCTGTTCCCAAAATGGCTATGGCCTCTGCATGACCACAGTACTTACTTTCATGTACATGTCTTTCTTCGTATGTGGTCTTGGTTTTCAGCGGTATAGCTAAGCTGTTGTCTTCACGATAAGTACAGTCAACTTAAATCGTTCTGATTGGTCCATAGTTTAAAGGAGATTTATAAAAACTTTGGCATTGAGAGAACACAAGGTTCTAAATTTGCATCATAAACCTGGCTGTTTATTTCTATTTGTGGGAGTCTATGATTTATCAGAGTCTATAAATAACGGTTGTTGAACCCACGTCCGGAGAAGAAGAGTTAAGTTGTTTGTTTCAAGTAGGATGATGCCAGGATAACTTCATTCAGGTTCAGGGATAAATCTGTTCCATAGTTTGGAAAGCTGTTGCATTCTTTTTATTTTTTATTTTGGGACAGCAATTTATTTTACAGAACACATATCAGGACAAAAGCTGTTTTATTTCTCTGCCGTCCACACATTTTTCTCAATTGAAGAACTTTAATAGAGATTTAAGGACACAATTTAAGTGTCCTAAAAGTCTTAAAATTTGTGTCCTTAAAGTCCCTGCCCCGAACAAGGGCAGGGAAAAGTATTTCAGGTGAGGACTTGAGAATAAATAAAATAATAGACAGAGGTTTGCTAGAATAAAAACATAACAGGGTCATTCATTCAAGACCTTCACAAAAACTTGCTGTTAAGGGCCTTACATATTTG
>NC_136949.1:9535236-9672736 GCF_949987615.1 Pollachius pollachius
TGCGAGAGAGAGGGAGTGAGCGAGCAAGAGAAAGAGCGAGCAAGCGATACTCTAATGCTACTGGTAAACAGACCTCTAGTTCAGAGGTATGCATAGGATCCTAGGGCTGTTTCCTGCCGAGGATGTGTTCTTGAAACAAACTTTGAACACAAACAACAATGAAAAAGATCCGTTTTTTCCCTCCTTCTCATTTTTTTTCCGCTACTGGGGCTAATATAAACTTCAACCGCTTCACAAGCAAACAGGTTGATGTGGAGCGGCAACACGTTCAGGCTAAACACGCGCTGGGTATATCCGTAATATGTTCACATAACATGACTTCACACGCGCGGCAAACGCTACTCTCTCCCACAGGCTGTTGAAGAACATTCCCCGAGCTGATCAATTAATCACGTCCCTCCCCTCGCCCCTTAGTAATCCACTAGCTAGGCCTACATGTTTAAAATTACCCCTGCTCCACGTCGGAAGAAACACTTTGAGCGATGTAATCACACTGAAGACATTCCCTCAAGACAGAGATGTAAAAAAATAACGAAATAAAGGTTCCCTCCTCCTTCTTCGTGCTGTACTTGTACAGGCATATGCCTGGGACGCTAAAATAATTTCCTTGTAAGGCCAACGTGTCTATAAATATACAATCATTGGTAGGTGTGTGCGCGCCTGGGAGCGTAGTCAAAGAAGGGGCGAGATGGTGTGACTTATTTAGCGGCTAGCTTCACTGTGGCTTTGTTGAGTGGTACGAACAGAAGCAAAATCATACTACCTTCATGCTATTTGTATGAGAGTTTCTACCAACCGAAAAAACATCCAACTAGCCTATTGTTCCAGGGACAGAATGATAACAGCATGGCTAAGACATATGATCGCTAGTTATTATCGCCCCATGTAGCTTTTTAGCGCTATTATTATTATTTTTCACCTATTTAAAAAGGAGCCATAGCTAGCTACATTTACCACATAGCATTCTTCAGATGTTTCAATGGTTTTCCATAAATATCAGCTCAAGCTCACCTCCTGACAGCCAACATGTTCACATGCTGTTGAATCATTGACTTTGAGTACAGCTGAATTTAAGAAATGAGGGGTGTGTGTTGTTTACTATTTGCACTTTTCTACGCACGTAGACATGTGTACAAATATTTATAACCTCGCTGGAATTCTACATCTTACACATAAATGGCCTTTGAACGTGAACATTTGAACTAAACAAACTAACTCTGACCCTGTTTTTAATACTTAGAGTGGTGATCGTTTTTCTTCTACTTTAACCTGCAAGAAATTTCCGTCGTAGAAAGTCCCTAACGTACTTAATTAAAGGAAAATAAATCCAGTGCAATAACTGCCGTCTTTCTCACTCCTATTTTAAAAAATAATTGCTTTGCCCTTTTTTTTTCACAGGAACAAGGAAAAGTCGGTGTGACATTCAACATCGGGACGGTTGACATTAGCGTGAAGGAGACCTCTACGGCGATCAATGACGGAAAATACCATCTGGTGAGGTTCACCAGGAACGGAGGGAACGCCACCCTACAGGTGGACAACTGGCCCATCAACGAGCACTTCCCCTCAGGTACTGCCCTCCCACCCTGAACCTTTTACCGTATTGAATCGTCAACCGTGTAACCTTTGACCTTTTTTTTGCGTTGAGGGAATGCTAACTGTTTTTAGATGTAATGTTAGAACTGGACATCAGCTGGTTATCAAAATTCATTATTGAAGTAAACAAAGCTAACGTCTGCTATCGTCAAGGATATCAGACGTCGCTTTTCATGAATAACTTACATAACAAAACTTCGGCCAAAACAAAACTAGTTGGCTTATTCATTTGCAACTGTAAAAGTCCTTGTCATATCTCCCACCCCATCCTTGCTCACTATTTACCAGCTAAACAGATGGACACTCGGCCAGGCTGTTCCGTCTGTTTACCTGGTAAATGGCGATATCCACACGACACCTGGCCAGCTAGCAACAGAAGGGAGGGATCGAAATCCCACGGCTGAAAAGTTTCGTTTGGTGAACAAGCAGAGCGAAGAAATGAAAAAATAAAAATATAAATATATAACACAGAGAGAGGGTGGTTAGGAGGAAGGAAGGGAGGGCAGGAGTGATGAAGGAGGGAGGGATAGAGAGAGAGCGAGAGAGGGAAAGAGAGTAGGAGGCCTCCTAGCCAGATTAAGCCGGTATCTCTCTCCCAGGTCAGCAGAAGCGGAGACAGTGGTTGAATACAAATAAGGTCATCAAACACAGCCGGCTCCATTTTTGAGTCTCCCGACGAGTCCGGTTGGTCAGCTTGGAGCTTGCGTCGTGCTGCGCTCGGCTAGCCAGGTGTGGGAGAGACAGACGGCCGTACAGACTATAGGGGAGGTACGGGGTGGGGGAGGGGCAGCTACAGGAGAAATCATTCGGTTCCTCTGCTCCACGCCCCATTAACCTAGGCTGGACGTCCTGTACTTTGATATCTGTGTTCCCTCCTTTTGCCCAAGCTGCTGTTGCAGCTTCTTTTGTCCCCCAACTGTCTTTCTGCAGAGTAAAGCGAGACCAATGAGTGGAGACAAAAAAGCTACGTCTACGGTTTATACATCCAGAATTGACCAGAAGCTTCCATGTATGGGATGGTAGCCTTTGAAGATTAAATTAAACATGTTTAAGTCCCTACGGAGAAATAGGGGCCATGTTAAACGAGTAGAATATAATGAATTATGAATGAAACATGTCACTTTCTTTAATTTAATTTTATATTCTTGAAGGAAATGTTGAAAACATTCCGGAAGAGGGCTCAGGAAGCCATTTACCAACCCTCCATTGAACTACTATTTATATAGTTTCAATATAGACCCATAAAAAGAAAAACACAGACATGACCAAACGTTGTCCAGAACATTGGCCATTTCTTTATCAGCGGTCCACACGTGGTTGATAAGCATCCACACAGCTAGGGTTCTGCTAAGCGTTTGGATAGGCTCTCTCTCTCCACTCTGCAGAGGAGAGGTCGAGGTGGGATCGCCGCCCTGCTCAGACCCACCGCCAACACTGCCTCTGACCATCTAAAGCACCTCGTACCGATGCCAACACCACAGCGCCATCCGTGCTCTGCAGCCATTTGGGCGTCTTTGGGCGTCTTTTCCGACCTTTTTCTGAACACGGAAAAATTATAAGAAATTAATTGAAAGAGACTGGGGGACAGTATGGTGTGGTCACGCTGTTTTTTTAATCAAAGTACAATTGAAAACAAAAACTGTACATCATCGAGAAGTTGAATAGTGTCGTGGTTATGGTGTCGACAGCCTACCAGAAGTTCTCCAAGAGAAAGAGCCCCCTTACCACCTACCTGCCCCTCAAAGGTATGATCCGAGGGCAAAGGAGCCGGCCCCTTTTGTCTCCATTGCAGACCTTCAAAATAAAAGTCCCGCGTCTGGATGTACTCTACGCACTGTACGTCCACACCAAGGCTTGGCCCTACGTCATCCTGTGGCCTAGCCTAGCCTGGTCGGGTCTGACACACACATGGTTTTCGGGGGTTAAATGAGAGTGCAGGTGATTTTAATTCGTTCTGTCTCTCAGGCTCTCTCTGTTGCCCTCGGCTGTCTTTCACGTTTCTTCTGACCAAACAAAGTCGGACAGGTTTCATAACGATGTCCTGGCCGTGGACGAATAACGTTGAGAGAGCAAGAGGACACCATGAATAGGCCTACTTGAGACATGCCTACTCTTACGCTACTTACTTTCCTAAGCACTGTCTTTAGTACCCACATAATTCAACGTAATTGGCAATTTTACATTCTCAAGTATTCAACATAATGCCACCTCATCCCACCAATCTTTCTCACCAAGCGTCGTATCAATAGTGAATTCACGACAATAGGCAAAAATTCGCAAACTCGGACCCAAGCGTCTGCGTTACGAACAAAGAAATCCCTTATAAGTGGTTAATGGAGGGTTCCTCTTGGACACAGGACAGAAAGACATTTGAGCTCGGTCTCCTTCTCTCCAAGGTGCTTCCATTGAGTTTTCTTCCGGCCGGAGTGAGGGCATGGAGGCTCGGGGCTCTAGTGTAAAACGGCGAAGTGTGTGTGTGGGGGGGCCTACACTTAGTAATTTATTCTTTTTTTCTCTTCGGTGCAGGTAATTTGCAGGACACTCGGTGATAGTAATTCAAAAGTGATTGATTTTCTTTTCTTCCCTCCCACCCACCACCTACTACCCCCCCGACCCATTGTCGAGGCGTTGTCATCTCCTGAGTAATTACAGGTTAGGGTGCAGCCTCATCGACTGAATCCTCACACTCGGCGATGCTTAACTTGAAGGCCGGCGAACGCTTTCAGGGGCTCTCACCCGGTTCAATAAACAGTTACTGGATTGGGGGGGCACCTAGCGGACCATGGTGGTGAGGGAGGGTGCGGCGGTGGATTGCTTGACACTGAAAGCCAAAGCTTGCAAATGCGCCACCTAAAAAGTCTCATTATGTTGTTGCTGTTGTTGTTGTTGTGGGTCAGTTGGCTGACAAAAAAGGCGGGAACAGAAGTGTGCCAAGTGTGTTTTGCTGGCGGTCACACTGCCCCGGCTGCTTGTATTGCGAGGTGAGTGATTTTCTGCTTCAGAAGTGTTTACCTCCCGCTTTTGTACCTCGCCGTGTGAGCTGATTAATACCGAGAGCTATTTTATTGTTGACTTGCTCTATAAGTAATCATAGATTACAATAGACTTGGATAACACAATTTATTTTGAATCCATTTTCCTGGTTTGGTGGGACCCGTCTGCAACAACAACGCAATAACAGACGATCTAAATATGAATTTAGGATTTGTAAATGCGTATGTGGCCAATACGGATAACCTATTTTTTCAATCTAAAATACCTGTTGTTATCAATATGGATTGAAGTACGGGCTTTTAAAATGAGGGGTTAACGGCATGGCATTGTTGTTGTTAATATGGCAGCGGTACAATTATGTTAATGGATTATTATTTTCCTGGCAAAATACAAGGGCCATCCTCTACCTAATGTGCGTAGGAGTGTATGCTTACTAAAAAGCCCATCTCTCTCAGTTGAATCACTAAACCATTCTGGGTCCCCGCTTTGAGTCTCTGTATTTCCACTAATTTCAGATTTGTTCGTCAGAACATCTGTGTGTTTCATTAGCTGAAACAGTAGTTTTGAGTCAGCCATGAACACAGCCACAAAGCTGTTTATGAACGTAGAAAAAGTACAAAGGACAAAGAAATAGTACAAATAATACAAAGAACTATTAAGTTGAACTACTACACACATAAATTAACCATCAATCGATCTCATTAAGTTATGTAAATTACATTTTTCTGCACAGGCTGCATCGTTGATTGGCTGGCAGCAGCCCGCAGCGTAACGAAACCCCGCCCATTATTCACACAGCATGTGGTGATTGGAGCGTTTGAAGTATGACCAACGATCCTTCACGCTTGCTTTATACAGATGGACTACGTGCACATGAAAAGTTCAAGTGTTTTCTATAATGTCTGGTGCAGGATATCCTAGTGGCTAGGGTAAGTGTTTGACCCCAGGCCTAAACGTTCTGGGTTTTGTTCCCCAATGTCCGCAGTCTGCCTGCAGAAGAGAGAGAGAGAGAGAGAGAGAGAGAGAGAGAGAGAGAGAGAGAGAGAGAGAGAGAGAGAGAGAGAGAGAGAGAATGGAAGAGAAAGCCAGAGAGAAAGACAAACTATAGGCAGAGGAACAAGGGAGAGAGGTAGAGAGGGAGCGATTGAGGAGGAGAGAACAAGTGAAAGGGAAAGAGTGCTGGAGAGCAAAAGAGAGAAAAATGTGAAGAAAGTTGAAAGCTGAGGATGGACAAAAAGTGAGAGGACACAGATATAGAGAGAGAGTGTGAGAAAGCGCGAAGATGACAGATGAAAGGAGAGAGAGAGGAATACAACAGACAGTAGGAGGAGTGAATTGTGGGTGGGTGTCGGAGATGTCCATAACGGGAAACCTGACACCTGCAGCCACAAAGTATCGAGTGAGGAAACGATGGACTTCTGGGCTACAGGGCTGCCGTACATCAACGGGTACAAATCGTGCCCCTAGAATGCCAAGCAGCTGTCACTGCCCACCACACTCTCTCTCTCTCTCTCTCTCTCTCTCTCTCTCTCGTCTCTGCTCTCTGCTCTCTCTCATTCTCTCTCTCGCTCTCTCTTTCTCCCGCACTCTCTCGCTCGCTCTCTCTCGTTCTCTCTCAATCTCTCTCCCTCGGTCTCTCTCTTGCTCTGTCTCTCTCGCTCTCTCTCTCTCAGTCTGTGATGACATCGTCATCACTCTCTTCCCTTTGACAGAACCCCGGCGAGAATATTCCGGAACAGAATGTCAAACAAGTCGGACAAGTCGGCCAGGAGATAAATGCCTGGTGTCGGGAGTGAATGAACTGCTGTCGCAATTAGAGACACACACTTTTGGGGGTTATCAGTTGTTTTTTTTGAATTCCGGAAGATTCAGTAGACATGTTGAAAGATAGAAAGGCGTTCTTGATTTAAGATAACGTGTGATAATGTGCCTGCATACATGAACTCACGCATACATGAGCACACACACATACACACACACGTACACATATACAGACACACACAGACACATACACAAGCGCACACACACGCAAGGTAGAAACCACATGCATGCTCTGTGCACTCGTACACTTGATCCAAGGTACATACACACGCACACACACACTCACATGCACACAGCCATAGTCACGATGTGAGATATAATTTCCATTTATCTGCTCCATTATTTGCAACAAATACTCCCACCTCAAAGACAGGAAAGTTTGAACATCAAACCGCTTTTTATTCGTCCCCGCGTTGGTTTGTTGTTGCTAAGGTCATTTTGGGAGTCACCTTTAGAGATGAAATAGGGTATTGACAGACTATAAAGACACTTTTCTCATTAGTTGGACAATTAACTTGTGGTGTATTCATTACACGAACGTGTGTCACCTCATTAATCACCTGGAACAATATAAAAAGCCATACCTTTAGTCCGTCCTTATCAGCAGCCTTGGCAAACCCTCTATCTTTCTCTCTCCCCCTCTCTCTCTTTCTCTCTCTCCCGCACCATCTCGCTCGACTCTCTCGCTCTCTCTCTCTCTCTCTCGCTCGCTCTCTCTCTCTCGCTCTCTCTCTCTCTCTGCTGTGGAGGAGTATGGCTAGCTTGACAAACTAACCCAACCTACTTTCTGGATACACCCCTAGCAACATAAGTATGATTTAAAATACCAGACATGATTACATGTATGAGAAAGAAAACACTTGAATAACTATTTGACTCCATCCATTCATGCATAAATGCATGTGCATGCGTGCATAGATACATACATACATACATACATACATACATACATACATACATACATACATACATACATACATACATACATACATACATACATACATACATACATACTTACGTATGTGCGTGCATACGTACTTGCTTAGCAATGAATGTATAAGTGAACTGAAACATACACACAAACACGACCCAGGACATCTCCAAATATGTCCTGGGTTTAGACCCGATGTGTGTTGAATCAAAATCATTTTAGAAGCACCCCCGCTAGCACATTGCACCACACGTCTACATATATTCTGCCACAGGTATACGCTAGCTCGCTAGCAAACTAATACCCTCTTAGGCTTATGTCTCCCCATTCTGGCTTCCAACCAAACAGTTAAACACTCACATTGAGCAAACTAAGTAGGCAGATTTGATTTATTTCGGAGGCCGTTGCAGAGAGTGTACATGTTTGATTGATCCACCCTTAGCTTAGCCACCTGTGTATTAAGCAACATCGCCGTTGTAATGTATGTAGCCAGCAAAGGCATGCCGAGGCTTAAGCTGTATCTAACGGTATTAGAGAACTGAGCTCCACATCTCATTGACCACTATCAACACAGATTTACTTGGAGGAAGAAAAAATGCGTCACAAGACACTTGGCTCACACCCTAACCGCTTTTTACACTCAATGAGAAAATCCATCATCACCGGATAATTAACTAGCATTTATCAGCTCACAGAGCTGGCCTATTACCTTCTAATTCTCGCATATGCAACGCTGTACATATTCGCCCGGGACTCAGCATGCGGTGGGGTGATTCTCCGAGACCTCTCTACCCACGCGGTAATGATCTAATCTGTATGCGTTGTTCTCTGAACACCCACCCAACCCAACCACCCTATGTCATGGTTGGACCTCCTCTTTCACTATGGAAGAGGAAAAGCCGGACTGTACTTGGGAATCTAACTCCTATTCCTCCTTTCGCCTGCCCGCTCCTGCTCGTACTAATCTCGCTCCCTTTGCAGCACTTTCATGTGCGGTAAATGGCTGTGAAACCGTCTCGGTCATGCGTGGACTCATCAAGACTTTAGATTAATGAGAAGGGAACATAATCAGCTGGTGTCCAGAGAATACGTGCAACTTCAATTTGCTTCATTGAAAGGCAGTCAAAGGATGCATGCATTTCTTTCTCTGATGAACTCTGCTTCTGTTACCAAAGAGGTACATTGAAGAAATATTTCCTTTTGAAATGTAAATGCTAATGAATTTGTCCTGTTTAAATGTTTTGTTTTTCTTCTTGTATTTGAACAAATTGACTAACAGTCTTCTTCCAGGTACTTGGTAGATAGTGTCTATACTGTTATCAATGTGTATCGTGCATGATTTCGGTAGATAACTGTGATATATTTTGTCAAGTGTGCCATATAAATATAACGTTTAAACCTACAATTAACGCTTCTTGGAAAACAAAAAAAAATCAGCACGCTAACTTTTTTTCTAAATATCTATAAACCCAGATAAAAAACGTCATAAACCACTGTATAAATGTGAGTCTTGTCTCTTGCCGTTGCCCAATGTTTCAAACTGTTTATTAAACTTTTAAACCTCAAAGGCAACAGCGACATTGAGCGCTATCAAATGGCAAATAAGAAAATCCCGTTCAAATATACCCGGCCAGTTGAAGATTGGCTGCAGGAGAAAGGTAATCCTTCACCGGAACGGTAGAATGTGTTTCATTGTTCCTTTTACTTTATTCCTCTCGTCATGCCATCGGCTTGTTACCTCTGTTCTCTGAGAATGAATAAACCATCATTTAAAGATCCCTCTGTTAAAAAACGAAGTCAAACCCACATGCTGGTTTATAGTTTTAGTTTATTTTCTTTTTTGTCAATTTCCCATTTACCTTTTTATCATCATCACTTTTTAAAGTTGTTTTAAGTTCATTCATCGATAGTGTCCAGTTAAAGGGACTGGTTGAAGCTGCACCTAAACTGCAAATAATACATAAAAAACAATCACAAACACGATGGAATAGGTAGGAGTACGTTGCAATTCTGAGGCCGATGGTAGATATATCTGAACCCCCTGCCAAATTTCAAAAACCTCTGCAGAGTATGGGCCCGCACTGACCGAACCAACATGGCAAGCAGGTCCTTCCCTCATGCTGTCATTTGTGTGATGGTGGTCATACACATTACATCCCCCCAAAAAATGATAGCTCTTTTTGTCACTCACAAAGAGACCTAATTAGGTCCATTTTCGTTAGCGAAATGGCCGCTGAAATGGATTTCACCACGCCTGGGGTAGTGTCTGCCGTTTGAGAGCGGTGTATGGCCCTGTGCGTCCCCTTGCAAATGTTTTTTGCTCCAGGATTGGCCACAGGGATTGATTGCAACACTCTATCCATCTGCTCCTATTTTTCTATCCCATAATAAAAAATGAGTCACATAAACCTAATATCGCACTTAAAATGCATTTAAAGGTCATCGCTTTTAAACCTCTAAACCCGATTATAAAGTCCCTTTAACATTTGCTAAAACACAAACCGGTGTGGGAAAAGAAAATCCCATTATGGCTGCATGCGTGGCTCCACATGCTGTTTCATTTTCTTGTTTGTGATACGAACGTCTTGTCGCTGTCATTTCATGCTCAGTCTTTTTTTTGTAATTGTGTTAATGTGGCCCGTCTAACAAACCAACAGTGTCTGTATGTGTGTGTGTGTGTGTGTGAGTATTTCATAGAAATTAGATTTCTAATTATGATTTTTTTCCCCTTAGTTTGATTTGTGTGTTCTCATTGCATAACTAATGCATGAGATGTGTTCCACACCCAATAATATTTAGCCCTTCCCTAATGAAATTTACTGTGACACATGTTGAATGTGTATTGCTGACTCTTTATCATAATATGCCAAAGCCTTGCATACATATTTATGAATGTTTCATCCACAGTTTTTTGTCCGGAGAATATTAGAAGGGAAAGAATCCCCCCTTTAAAATTAAATCAAAAACCAGAAAAAACACATTTTGTTTATCATCGTATATCCTTGAAATACCCCAAAGCTGCATCTTGTAGTGCTCTTAATGCACAATCTTTTTGTACAAAATTTTAATACAAACACAATTCTCCCACCAATCGCTAGCACCGCTAGCAGTACCGTTAGCAATTTATTTTCTTTCGTTATTATTACTCACATTTTCTTCATTTTGAACCTTAAAAACAAATCTATTCAGTGTTCATGGTTTTAAAAAGGCTCCTGTGGCGAGTTGAAAAAAAAAGATATTTCATGAGCATAGAAGCATAGCTAGAGAGAAGCCCTGGCTTATCAGCCAGAAAGCCTCGTCTCACCTGACTATCCATGAAGCCAAAGGATGGAATACTGTAGTGTGACTGCATTGCCGCTAATTAAATCAAGCTGAAAAAAATCGAAATACATGCATGCTAACTCGCTAACAAGATGGGAAGGACACGCATTGCTAAGCTCATCCAATATTAAGAAATTATCTAAAATGTACATATATTCCTCTTTTGTGGATCAATCATTGGCTCAGGAAAGCTGAGGAATATAGTCAACACATACCAGCAGGGGTAAAACCCAGAAAACTAGTCCAACCTAAACCCAAGTCCACCTAACCAGATAATTGGTGGGCAAACTTCCAGGGAGCATGCTTTCTTTGCTAGCTTGTTTTGAACAAAATCAAGCAAACATTTTGATAGGTTGCCAGAATTCAGCAAGGGATCCTCTGCATTGCACCATGTTGGATGTAGTTATTCTATACATGCTTTATTATTCATTTATTTATTAACTTGGTAACCTTTGGCGACATCACGCGTGTGTGTTCCAATCACACCGCCCATTCATCAGATCAGACAGCAATCAGCGGCTAGTATCCAAGGCCAGTCCAGCCTCCCTAATGACTGCTACAGTCACCCTCCTTTCATAGAGCAGCCAAAGCCCCCACTTTACAGCTTCTATAACCCATGGGTTTCCTCCATCGAAGGGCGTGCGTTAACCGTCCCCCCTCTTCCCTCCCCCTTTCCTCCCTCCTCCCTCCTGCCACGCTGCGCCAGGTCGTCAGCTGACCATCTTCAACACCCAAGCCACCATCTCCATCGGCGGCAACGACCGCAAGCGGCCCTACCAGGGCCAGCTGTCGGGCCTGTACTACAACGGCCTGAAGGTGCTCAACATGGCGGCGGAGGCGCACGCCAACATCAAGGTGAACGGCAGCGTGCGGCTGGTGGGCGACGTGCCGGCCAGCCGCGGGGCGGCGCGCACCACCACCTCGGTGCCCCCCGAGATGTCCACCACCTTCATCGAGACCACCACCACCCTCTCCACCACCACCACCCGAAAGCAGCGCTCCCCGCCCACCATCCAGGTAAGGGCCGCGGCCGACTGGGCGTTGCCGACTGGTGGGGGCGTGGCCGACTGGGTAGGGGCGTGGCCGACCTGTTGGGGGTTTGGTTTGGGGAGACCTTGGTAGTTGGGGAGAGGCGGTGAAGGGGGGAGGGTGGAGGAAGGGATGAGGGGTGGAGATGTCGAAGGGCCGAAGCTAATTGTTTTAAAATTGAAATCTGGTTTATTTGACCTGACAAATGGTTGAATCGATCCAACTCTGACTGGTGGCAGGTGTTCATGTTGGATCTCAGGTAGGGGGGGTGGGATGCATGAGGGGAGGGCGGCGGTGCTGTGGGAGTGGTCGGGAGGTGTAGCAAGATGTGCAGTGATCCGAAAATAAAAGTTCTTAAAGGTCGGATTTCTAATACGATCTTAAAGGTCAAACCTCTAATACGACCAAATGGTCTCTATTCTGACTTATGTGATGTAGTCATTTGCATTATAATACGTTTAATATAGGAAATGTACAATTATTTGACCTTGACCTTCACTGGCATGGTACCTCTAATCTTTGTTTTGGAGGATTGGTTGTTTTGTTGTATTGGTGTAAGAGGTGTTCTTTTCCTCTTAATTGGCCTTTCAATTTCTGGATGCAATTCAGTTGTAAAAGTGGAATGAATGAAATACTGCTTCAGACTGAGACGTGTGAAGATGGACCACTCTGTACCTTTCTCTCTCTCTCTCTCTCTCTCTCCCTCTCATTTTCTCTCTCTCTATCTCTCTCCCCGCTGAATCTCTCTCTCCCTGTCTCTCACTCTCTCTGTCTCTCTCTCTCTCTCCATCTCTCTGTCTCTCTCTCTCTCTTTCTCTCTCTCTCTCTCTCTCTCTCTCCTTGTCTCTCTCTCTCACTCTCTCTCTCTCTCTCTCTCTCTCTCCCTCTCCCTCTCCCTCTCCCTCTCTCGGAGGCCAATGTGCTCTGACTCTAAGCCAATGAATGTCACCGGAGTGCCAAGAAAGTAATCAAGCCAAGCACTCCTTTGACACTTGGAGGACAAATTGAGCCACTCAGTGTTCATATTAAAACCATAACTCTCCCTAAGGGCTATCCTGGTCCGGGATGGGATTGCTCAGGCTGGGATGGGAGTGGGAGAGAGACAGGAGCCGCTGTTGTCAAGCTTGTCACATTAAAAGCTGATTGGCGTCTGTGTGTTGCTGATACCAACCCCCTGTGGTACGGGTGTTTATGGATTGTTTGGGAGTACAATGAGCAGCCTTTCTTAAACACACACCCCTAGACACACATAGACACACACACACACACGTAGGCACACCTACACACACATAGACCACCCCAGACACAAAGATACGCACACACACACACACACACACCTAGGCACATATACACACACACCTAGACACAAAGGTCTGCACACACACACACACACACAAATGCACATCCAGACACACATACATACACCTAGACACAAAGATACACGCTCACACACACACAAACACACACCTAGACACAAAGACACGGAAACACGGCCAAACACACAGACACACACACGCACCTACACACACACACGAGTGTAAACAAAAAAACTATAAACAATTAAACATGGAGCTGTCTCTACTCCTGTCTTCACCCTTACCCTTATCTCTGATTTGTGACATGTGTGCTCTCTGATGGCCGTGACCCAACACATATCCTCACCATCATCTTCGTCATGTTACACCGCAGTCTGCGGCATTTCTGAAAAGGTCACATTGGATAAGAAATCACAAGATAAGAAAATACTGACGAGAATGAGGAAATGTCACTTAGTGTCAAAAGCTATTAATATTAAAGCGATGTCAAGGAAACACGGTTATTATGAGAGATATTTCATCGACAACGGGCAAAGTCCTTTCCAAGGTGAAATAACCAACCAACCAAACTCTCAATGTTGATAAGAAACGTTCCAATATGTTAGGGGTCAGGCCAACAACTTCCCCTGCTTTTCCAACTCAACTTTTCTACCTTAACCTTGCAACCTCGACTCAACCATGACATTTTGGGTTTCTCTTATTTTTTTCGCCAGACTAAATCCAACCAGACTCCAGTCTTTTTCCCACTACCATATTTCTCTGTATTTGTCCACACCTGCTGGTCCCTGTTCCTCTGATACATAAGTACTTCCCACTCCCTGCTAACGTCCCCACGGCGGGGTCCAGCTTTGATTCACTGCCGACCGCGTGACAGAATTTTCCTGTGTTTTTTCTTTGTCTTTCCCTGAGGCCTTTAGGAGTACGTCCGCATGGTACGGTGTGACAGGTGCACGGTAGTGTTTTGAGAGGTACAAGCAGAGGACTTGTGGCTGTGTGTTTGCTCTGGGGGGGTAGGGGGCTGGCGGGTAGGGGACGGGGGACAGTGCTTCTGGGGGTCTTCATCTGTAACGGCAGTGCAGGGTCTGGGAGCTATCGTTAGTGATGAAGTGCAGGGGGAAGAGGAGCCCCTGTTTCAAACACACTGCTGGGCAGGGGGGGGGGGGGAGTGTGTGTGTGTGTGTGTGTGTGTGTGTGTGTGTGTGTGTGTGTGTGTGTGTGTGTGTGTGCGTGTGTCACACATGTATGGCCAGACATATTGCAAGAGGAAAAAGGGAGAAAGACAAAAAGGGGAGAGCGAGAGAGATAGAGTGGGAGCAAGAGAGAGAGAGAGAGAGAGAGAGATGCTGGGGGTGGGACGACCTGAAAAAAGGTCAGCTGTAGTGAAATGTGTGTGTGCGTGTCCGTACATGGGCGCGGGAGCTGTCATTAATTAAGCGTGAGATTGGCTGCCCTGGTCTGGTCCTGTTGATCCGGAGATGTCACGCCATTACACACCCCACCTCAGACACCCTGAGGACACCAGCCTGCCTCGGGGGACATCACCATAATCACACACACACACACGCGCACACACACTCACCTGGAGACCTGCAGGGACATACACGCCCACGTTTGGACATGCATACACACACACAAACACAAACTTAAGAACACACACTCACCGAGACCCATGCACACGCACACACCAACACACACATACTCAACACCCATGAACACACATGCCTAGACACACAACCATAAACACGCACGCCACGCCCACACATATAAGCACATACACATATTACTAGACATACACATACACATGCACACGCATACATAGCTTGACACACACTCACACATATTCACATACTCACAAACACACACACCCACACCCACAAGCACACGCACCCCACATGCCTAGACACACGCACGTTTGCACGCATGCTCATTCTCAGAGCCCTTGTTCACTGGTGAAGAGACACTAGATAATAACAGAGAGGCTGTTATGGCTTGTGACGAATCCTTTGGGGCAGTAGGAGTTGTTCCACACACTGCACAAACCAAACTAAAGATGGAAGGTTTGAAACTGAGAAGGAGTCCCCTACGAAAGGGGGCAGTTTCACGGTGAACACATTGTATAGTGTGACTTTTCTAGCTAACTTTTCTTCATTTTGACTCATTGCAAGGGTAACTAATGCATGGTCATATTAAAAGCGGCCATGGCTTCACTTGGATGCATACGAGCAACCAATTCCCCATGAGTTAATTGAGCCCCGAGTATTTTGTGCGAATTGTGTCCAATCGTCAGTCATGCGTGACATACAATTGTTTAAAGAAATATATTCATGGAAAATGTAGTTTTGGAGAGGGGGGGGGAAATAACGAGGTTGCAGTTTGAAGCATGAAACCAAGCAATTATTCACCGGTTTGACTTCTTAGCATCCTAGCTTCCTAGGATAGCATACTCAGAGGGTCTTTAGCTAAACCAAGCATGCCTTTAACACGCGTGAGTGTCAAATACGTGCGCGGTGGTCGCACGGGGAATAGTCTATTTACTGGGGGGGGCTCTTTATCACAAGAGAGTAATGTTTCCCGCCCGCAATTAACTTGCGCTATTGGCAAGAGATGTTTTGCTCCAATAAGAACGGGATGATGTGATGGGCTGTAACGTTGGGGGAGGCGTCTGTGGCAGGTGGATTGGAAGTGATTTGCATGATCGTCTGGCTTAAGAAATTGCCTTCGTCGTCATCGGCAACAGGGCACACGCCCGGGAGAACGCAAACAAGATGTGAGCCACTTGCCCTTTAATTGGTTTTCTTTGGTCCGAAAAGTGGGGCAGGAGGGGGATGAGAATTATATCGATATGAATTAGCATAAATTAACATGGCACAATTAAATGATATTAGCATTGATGGGTTTTTTGTTTGGTGCTGTAACATGTTTATGTAATAATGTATCCCCCCCCATTAATAATATGAATGTATGTGACAGGAATATAAATTTACTTTGAAGTTTGAAAGGAAACGTTAAACCGCCACAGGTCGTACATTCCCAGCCTGTGATACTGCAGAGGTACGGTGTTGTCCTTCTGATCCACTTACCAACCCTCTCTTATGTATTCTACCCTCCGTAAAATCATCCTGCAGTCCAGGCTTGCGTAATTACACCGGATTTATGCTCAACCTTTTCTTGGAAGAGTCTGCGGCTTTACAAGTGGACTCTCTCTTGGCTGGCAACGACGTCATTAATGTGCTTGTGCTTGGCCTGCTTTTCTGTACTTTGTGCCACCGTGTATGTTCTGTTTGTGTGTGTGTGTGCGTCTGCCGTGCGTGCGTACGTGTGTGTATGCGTGCGTGCGTGTGTGTGTGTGAGCTGTGTGTCTACTTCTGTGTGTCCTGTTCGCTGAGTTCGTTTTTATGATGTGTCGCCCACGCTGCAGTCCGTCAGAGCGGCTGTAATTGTGTGAAGGTGGAACTGGCAGGCAGAAGCTTCTTACGTCGACTCTGTCCATTGTTATCCTCTCGCTCTCTCGCTCTCTATTTCTCTGAATTTCTTTCTCTCTCTCTGTGTATATCTCTCTCTATCTGCCTCATCCCTTCTTTCTTTCCCTCTCTCTCGGTCACTCTGTGTCCCACTCTCTCTTTCTCTGAATTTCTTTCTCTCTCTCTGTGTATATCTCTCTCTATCTGCCACATCTCTTCTTTCTTTCCATCTCGGTCACTCTGTTTCTTTCTCTCTACCTCCCTCAATCGCCTTCGCTTTCGTCTTTCTTTCTTCCTTCTTCCTTTCTCTCAGTCTTTCATTTCTTCCGGTCTTTCGTTTGTTTCCTTTCTATCTTTCTCACCCTGGTTTTTCATTCTCTTTGTCAACATTCATCTCTCTCCACAAGGCCTCCCAGTGAATTCTGGGAGATGGATGCTGGATGTCCGTTGGTTGTGTGGGGCGTCCAATTAGGAGATAGCTGACTGATGGCGAGCCGATGTTTATGTGTGTAGAGCTCATTAAAGGACCGCAACGCGCACACACAGACAAACACAGAACAAAAAAAAAAATGTTGCATACTTCAGACTTGTAGATTGTGTTTTCATACACCTATATTGGACATTTGCATATATTCACAAGCATAGGCATACTCATGGATACCTTAGTGACAACAACTGTCACAACACACACACACACACACAGACACACTCATTCAAACACGAGCATACACGTGAACACAAATACACGCACCCCACATGCCTAGACACACATGTCCACACATATGAACACACACACACACACATACACACACTTGACGCACACACCCATGAACAAACACACCGACGCACACACATACATACTAGAACATACCTACACACAAACACACACACACACGAAAACAAAAGCACACTCACATACACACTAGAACACACACACACACACACACACACATACATACACACACATACATCATACGCGCACACATACAGTACAAAGACATAATTCAACCTTCTGGCTGTGTCTGGTCGGTCCCCTTCCACCATTATCTCACATGACACACTCATGGCGTCGCTGTCAGGCTGTGTTTGAGCCCGCTGTCGCAGGAGTTGCCATGCGACGTGCGCTCCTGATGTACTTTATGCATTTTTCATGTTGCTCACCACGGTGGGCGTTCCAAGAATGTGTCTGTGGATCTATGTCCGTTAGCAGAGAGACTGTGTCTCTGGATCTTTTTCCGTTAGCAGAGAGACTGTGTCTCTGGATCTATTTCCGTTAGCAGAGAGACTGTGTCTGTGGATCTATGTTCGTTAGCAGAGAGACTGTGTCTCTGGATCTATTTCCGTTAGCAGAGAGACTGTGTCTGTGGATCTATGTTTGTTAGCAGAGAGACTGTGTCTCTGGATCTATGTCCGTTAGCAGAGAGACTGTGTCTCTGGATCTATGTCCGTTAGCAGAGAGACTGTGTCTGTGGATCTATGTCCGTTAGCAGAGAGACTGTGTCTGTGGATCTATGTCCGTTAGCAGAGAGACTGTGTCTCTGGATCTATGTCCGTTAGCAGAGAGACTGTGTCTCTGGATCTATGTCCGTTAGCAGAGACTGTGTCTCTGGATCTATGTCCGTTAGCAGAGACTGTGTCTCTGGATCTATGTCCGTTAGCAGAGACTGTGTCTCTGGATCTATGTCCGTTAGCAGAGAGACTGTGTCTGTGGATCTATGTCCGTTAGCAGAGAGACTGTGTCTGTGGATCTATGTCCGTTAGCAGAGAGACTGTGTCTGTGGATCTATGTCCGTTAGCAGAGAGACTGTGTCTGTGGATCTATGTCCGTTAGCAGAGAGACTGTGTCTGTGGATCTATGTCCGTATATCTCTCTCTATCTGCCACATCTCTTCTTTCTTTCCATCTCGGTCACTCTGTTTCTTTCTCTCTACCTCCCTCAATCGTCTGTGGATCTATGTCCGTTAGCAGAGAGACTGTGTCTGTGGATCTATGTCCGTTAGCAGAGAGACTGTGTCTGTGGATCTATGTCCGTTAGCAGAGAGAATATGTGTGTGTATCTGTGGTACCGTATGTAAGTGCTTGCCTGTTTGTTTGTGTGCATGTGCGTACTTTGTATATGTTTGTGTTAGTGTGTCTATGATTGTGTATGTGAGCGTGCGAGTGTGTGTTTGTGTGTGCGTGTGTGTGCGTGTGTCTGTGAGTGCATGTGCATAAATGCTGGTGGGGTTGGCAGTTTGTCTCCCAGTGTGTGAGGCCCAGCATGCTGCTCCAGGGTTTTATAAACCATGGGGGGGGGGGGGGGGGGGTTGTAATGGATGTCCCCCCACGCCTCAACACACAGCTGATAGATCTTCCGGGACTGTGTGTGTGTGTGTGTGTGTGTGTGTGTGTGTGTGTGTGTGTGTGTGTGTGTAAACCCCAGTGTCCCATCAGTTGCCACCAACACAGCAGGAAGCGTTCATACACCAAGAGGCTAAAACACACAAGCACACACACAAACATGCCCACCCACACACACATACACAGACGTCAGTTCTACATATCCTGTGCGGGCAGACACACACGAGACACACACACGCTCCCAGCAGGGGCTCTTCCTGACCGGTAGGAAAGAAGCAGATGCTGCAGGTGCTCTGATCCTCTGACTCAAACTGTGCTGAGGTATCGCTCTGCAAACTTCTGCCCAACTTCAGACGGCGCCCATGACAAACTAGAGAGGAAACAATGATGAAACACAAACCACCAGGAAATATTGGAAACATGGACCCCAAAGTTAACTGTTACTGAGCATTATGTGTCAGGGTGTGGATGATGAAAGTGTACCTTGTCTTGCGTGGACGTCGTAAACCGTTGCGTGTCGTTTCAATCGACATCGTATATGTCTCTAGTTGTACATGGATGATATAATGTTTTGGTCTTTTGTCATACGTATGTCACATAGAGAGAGTTGTTTCATGAAACTCATGCTATGCATGTGTCTTGATGATTTTATTAAAAGTGTCTAGCAATACCTCCTCTCTCCGCCCACCCATCCGTAGCAAGGGGAGTGGCCCCAGTGGGAATCAAACCTTTAACCCCCTCCGTGTTAATGCCTCGCTCTCGGTTTCGGCTTGACAGGACAACAGGCAGGGCTGTCTGCCCGCTATGCAAATACAACCTCAAACTCTCATGTTTAAAACCATGAGACTTCAAACACAGATGACATCATCTCCGTCAGCAACACAGAACAGCTCCAGGTGAAAACCTGCGCCGCTTTTGCTCAGTCAATGTTTCAGCCAGACCATAATGGTGCAAACGGCAGCAGGGTCCGTGCCGCGCTGCATAATAAACAGGGAATGAGGCTTAATTTAGGGCAGGAGGAACAAAAGCTCTTACTGAGCCTGTGACTTACACCGCTAATGGCCCTAATGGTTCACTGTGCACGGCTCACAGTCTATGTTTACATCATCAGCAAAGTGGCATGGGGTTGAGGGCTGCATGGTGTACACAAACACACACACACACACACACGTACACACACGTTAACATTGTGTGTTTAAGGGGTAAAGAGGGACACCTTATTCCCACAGTTACTTATCTTCTATGTTTCTGTACTTGGCTTGCAAGTGTGTCTCTTTATGTGAATGTGTGTTAGTGTGTGTGTATGTGTGTGTGTCTGAGAGGTGAAGACAGATTACTCCCATGATTATTTTGTGTTCGGTATGGGTGTGAATGTGCTTGTCAATGGGAAGAACATTTGGTAACAGGCTTTGATGCTGTGATACATGCGCGCTCTAAGCAATCTGTTTACCTCCCTATGAGTTGGGCACCACCTCCCTACGAGTGGGGCGCCTTCATCAGGGGGTAAATATAGCTCGCCGTTTCCTCTGCGCTGAACCCGCGCACAGCAGAGGGGATACACGATGCACCTCAAAGCAATATGATGAGAACACTGTCTGTGTGTGTGTGTTTGTGTGTGTGTGTGTGTGTGTGTGTGTGTGTGCATGCACACGTGTACGTATGTGGGTCTGTGTGCATGCATACACATGTGTGCGTGTGTGTGTCTGCGTGTCTCTCTGTGTGTCTCTCTGTGTGTCTGTCTGTCTCACATGTGTGCAGGTGTGTGTGTGTGTGTGTGTGAGAGAGATTAAAATGGCTGGGCATCCCCAAACGTGTCTTCTTAGACACATTTACCAAACTGCGTGGATATAGGGCCCTGATGAGCGTTCTGAATAATTCAGTCAGTTTAGTGATAGGGATTCAACTTTCATCTTTTCTGAAAAGCCAGTAAATCCTGCCGCTTAATTCTGTTGGTGCTCATTAGACGTCGACACCAACGGGGGTCCCCTGACTAATTCAGACGGGGCGGGGGTGGAGGCAGGGTGAGTGAGGGGGGGGGGGGCAAAGCTGTCAGAGTTAGCGGCGTTATGTAACGCCCACATTGATTCGCTATTACCGCCTTGAAGTCATAATACTCTGCAGTGAGTGTGAGTGTGAGAAACTTCAGCGGATATAGAATGGATTGAAAGCCGAGATCAAAAGGTGCTCCACAAGGAGATGTGTGGAGGGAGGGGAGTTAGGGTTTGTGTTTGTGGATGTGTGTGTGTGTGTGTGGGGGGGGGGGGGCCCGATCCAATTTCAGTATTTCAGTTTTTTATTTTTTTCGTAGCAACTTCACACGTTCGGAATGAGAACGCCGATATCACTGCTGCTATCGAACCTGCGGACTGACTGCTTTGTTAGCACTCGTGTGGGTGCTGTTTATTTTTGTGTGTGTGTGTTTGTGAGAGTGGATGTGTTTGGTATTGGTATGTCCGTGTGTGTGTGTGTGTGGAACTAGATGTGTTTGTGGAATTTGTGCGTGTGGGTGTGGGTTTGCGTTTCTCATAATTGTGTGTGTTTGTCATATTTATGTGCGTATACGTGATATTGGCACTCATGTGTTTGTGTGTGTTGTTAGTGAGTGTGTGTGTGTGTGTGTGTGTGTGTTTGTCATCAGGCACTCCCTGGTGACCTTGTCCCGTGCAGCGGGGGGGTGATTAAGGATCAGGGCCGGAGACCATTTCCTGTTCCAGGGGAAGATGAATGGCTGTGTTTGAAAGTGGCTGCCTTTAGCCGAGGGGCAATTAGGGTTAGTAGTGAGCCAGCAGCCCTGGCTGTGCTGTGGACAAAGACAGGTCCTTGGGACTGAAAGAAATCCTCCCAACCAGCGTGACGGTTGGTGGACAAATTAAATGTATTTGTTTTTTTTCCTTTTCCTTTTTTTTGTCTTGTTGGTTGGGTTTCTTTTCAAGCTATTTTTTCTCCTCTCTCTCTCTCTCTCTCTCTCTCTCTCTATCTCTCTCTCTCTCTTTCCCTCTCCCTCTCCTTCTCTCTACCTATTCTCTCTCTCTCTCTCTCTCTCTCTCTCTCTCTCTCTTTCCCTCTCTCACTCTTTCCCTCTCCTTCTCTCTCTCTCACTCTTTCTCTCTCCCTCTCCTTCTCTCGCTCTCTCTCTCTCTCTCTCTCTCTCTCTCTCTCTCTCTCTCTCTCCACCAGGGTCTTTGGGAGTCGGGATTTCTCGCCCCACAACCCGCCTGACACCACCGTGGGCGTCCTTTGAATATCAATATTTGATCTGGGAAATCACTTAGCGTGTGTGAGATGGTGTGGGGGCTGTATCGTATCCATTACGCTAATGGGATAGAGTAAACACACGGGCACCGACCGCTGGATTAACAATGCCTGGGATTGCTTCATTCATGTACATTAACACCGCCGCTAATGAAAATGAGAAGGGGCCCGAGCCAAATGTTGCGTTAAACATCACAGGGTGGTTCATAGGGAGCCACAGGCTGCTCTGCCCTAGGGTGGTCATACGACTGTTAGCCCCACCCCCGCCATCCCTCCCACCTGAGGTACATGGGTTCACTGCCCGCAGCCACCCTGTCGTCTCCTGTTGACCCCTACCCCCCACCGCACTCTCTCTCCTCTCCACCCTCCCTCCCTCCCTCCCTCCCCCATATCGTTCTTCTTTTCCTCCTCTCCTATCCACCGTCTCCCATCCCTGCCTCCCCTCCTTGACTCCCCTCTCATCCCTGCCTCCCCTCCTCCCCCTCCTTCTCTCGCCCCTTCGCGTTCCTCTCCCTCCCCCTCTCCCCTCCTCCTCTCCCTTCCTCCGCGGTCTCCTCACTCCCCCCCCCCCCTCCCTCCCCTCCTCTCCCTCGTCCTCCGCTGCGTCTCTATCTATCAGGAACCAGCTCATCTGTCAAAGCGTTGGAGAGAGAGAGGGAGAGAGACGTCCTGGTAGCAGCTTATTGATAGGGGATATCGCCCCTGTGTTTGCTGATCGATTCCCTCTTGTAATACAAGCTTCCCCCCACCCCCCCGCCCGTCAGCGAACCAGAT
The DNA here is from genome assembly GCF_949987615.1 of Pollachius pollachius. Classification (NCBI taxonomy): domain Eukaryota; kingdom Metazoa; phylum Chordata; class Actinopteri; order Gadiformes; family Gadidae; genus Pollachius; species Pollachius pollachius. The sequence continues at coordinate 9,558,072 of NC_136949.1, forward strand.
CGGACAGGATAACGTGCACACCCTCGGCCACCGCCGCGCTGCCGTTGTCGATGGCGACAGGCAGCTTCCGCCCGCGGACATGATGGCTATCTGTGTTTGAGGGCCGGGCTGCTGTCATGGTGGAATGGGAGACAGATGGGGGGACGGGGCTTCATTGTGTCTTTGTGAGTGTGTGCGTGTGTGTTGATGTGTTTATGAGTGTGTATGTGTTAGTGAATATCTATTTGTGTGTGTGTTTGTGTGATTGGTTTGAGTCTGTGTTTGTGTGTGTGTGTGTGTGTGTGTGTGTGTGTGTGTGTGTGTGTGTGTGTGTGTGTGTGTGGTGTGTGTGTGTGTGTGAGTGTGTGCATGTTTGTGTGTGTGTGTGTGTGCGTGTTTGGACCAGGTTGTATTTGTGTGTGTGTCTGTGTGTGTGGGTATCTGTGCACAATTTGTCATTTTCCTTCAGACGATTTTCCTTTCTCTCTCCTTTTGTTTTGTTTTCTTCTCTCCTAACAATAAGTGAATAGACCCCTCGCCCCCCCCTCTCCCAAGGTGACCACTGAGCCCCTCGGGGAGCGAGGAGCCTCTTTGATTCTGCCCCGTTCGATCCGCCCCGGTCTCGCTTTGATCTCTGAACGCGTAGCCCAGGATATCTATGGCAACCGAAGGTCTTGCATAGGACTCCTGAAGGAGAATTGATCGGTCAGACTTTGTTCTCTCTGCTCCTTTTATTTTACGCGCACTTTAGCGGATCAAAATAATTAATATCACGCTCTTGGATGGGGTTTCTGGTCACACGTTGTACTGGAGGGCAATGAGTTGGGTTGAAGTGGTAGTGTTGAAAGTTTGGAGAGCTATAGGTTTTTATTATTATATTATTTTATTATTATTATTACATAATTACTTTCTATTTTACACTGGCGGTATATAAATACATACATATATATATATATATATATATATATATATATATATATATATATATATATATATATATATAGATACGCTCCACAGCAGCGATTTCTCTCTCCTTCGTCTCATCATACAACTTCCCTCTCCCATGTACTTGAACATGCTACGGCGGTTTTGCTTTTCAGGCCCACGCTACGGGAATACAAGCAGACAGCATTATATGTACTGTGTTTAACCCTGGGGGGGGGGGCTCTGTCCAAGCCTTGATGTCGCAGTAAGTCACTGTAAGGAAGAAGTATGGTGTAGAGTGGAGAGAAATGTGAAGTGAGAGTATAGAGTGCGCTGAAGACCAGTGGAGCGTTGCTTTTATGAGATAAATCAAGTCCATTGACTTTGACTCACTGGAACATTCGCTCACAGGCCGTTCTCACAGAACGTTTTCATCGAGCGCATCTACGCTTATTTCTTTTCCTGAAATAGATGAATAGCACCGCAAGTCACCACGTGACTTCCACGCATGTGTTTTTTATACGTGTGATTTGAATGCTTTTTAAACACTGGCTTGTTTTCACTCCCGGGAAATGCTAATTAATGTGTGCTTGGTAGCATAAAGCAAACTTTTGAACGGTGGTGAGTTAGTCTGTTGCTACTGTATTTAAAATACCTTTTTAGTCAGCGCCGCACGCTTCGGAATCCAGCACAGGTGTGTGTGAGGGGGGGATATGGTGGCGACGTCAACCTGCTCGAATGAATTGACTGTGCTTCGTTTAAACGACAATGTACCTTGACAACGCGTTCGTAAACGTTCACTGTTGGATACATAGAAGCGGCGAAAACAAAAGCAATCATGTCAGGGCCCACGCGCTGCTAAACACAATTTTCGACGGCATAATGAGAAAGTTAAGCTTTTTTCCAATCTGCGTGTTTTTCGCCAATTAAATTTTCCCTCTGCTTCTTTTGTCACGTTTGAGGTCAGCAGTGATTAGCGGTGCAAAAAAATACACACAACAACTCAATCTTGTTTTTTTCGGTTGTAATTGCCTGTGGTTTGTTGGATGCCGTCGGTGGCATCCCTAGCAGCAGACACAGATGCCACACCGAGAGAGGAGATAGAGAGCGGGAGATAGAGAGAAAGGGGGGAGACGGCGAGACTGAGAGCAACCGTGAAAGTAAAAGCCTGCGTGTGTTGGTTCTTTTTGTTTTTTTTCATTCCCCTAGGAGGCTGTCCTTCGATCAAGTATTGATCTCTGGTTTAATCCCTTTAGTTGGCGTGCTCAAGTGTTCAGACGCAAATGCTATTTTAATGAAGTCTGCCGATCAATCGGGTTGGGCAGGGAGGTTTAAAGTGCTGTTTTGTTTTCTGGACGCTTCAAAACTTAAGGTTGGCAGCGATGGAGTGAACGCCTGGGTTTCAGACTTAGGTATCCTAGTTTCTGCTGTTTGGTTTGACTTTATTTTCCTCGGAAAGAAAAGGCACACGAGGATGGGTATACCATGCAAAGCTGCATGCTTTAGATATGTGTCGACGCACAGGACATAGATGCACACACACACACACACACAAACACACATCCTACAATGCAGTGTGTTAGGCCTCAACAGCTTTAAATGAATAAATCCCTGCAATTTTTGGATATAACCAAAGAACACAACGACGGAATAAGTTTGTTCAGAATAATTACTCTCGTAGAGAAATCACTCAATCGGGAACATCACCCTGGAGATTTAGACTAGAGTATTGGATTTCCCCAGCTGTGAAATCAGTTTCTGTAGCCCCCGCTGTCTGACCGCATCATAAACGCCTTGCCCCTGTCTCAGGCCTCACATTGATGGCACGCACACAGGCAACCACACTCGCAATCTACATGTCTCTCTCTCTCTCTCTCTTTTCCCCTCTTTCTTTCTTTCTCTCTCTGTCACGCCATCCATGCCATATGTTTCTATCAGTGTGCAAGGATTTTGGATCTAAAACACAAAAAAGACATCCCCTCTCTTTCGGCTCCCTCCCTACCTCCCTATGTTCCTCTGCCAGTGTTGCATTTCACACGCCTGTGAATGACAGGTGGCTACATGGATTCCCCATTTTAGATGGAAACCGGCTAATCAGGGCACTTCTTCCATGATTGGTCCAAAGTGAAACGAGATCGTAAGTTATAGTTACCTTTAAGTTATAGTAAATTATGGAGTTGGCACGATGGAACTCGACTACATGGCCTTGCCTGCTGCCCTACTTTTCACTCAAACACAAACAAGACTCCCATACCCAGAGAAACAAACAAAAGCAGGTCAACACAGACAGACACACACACACACACACACACACACATAGACACACATGAACGTACAGACACCCACTTCCTCTATAGGGTCTGTGTGCAGCATAGAACACACATTGGCAGAGAAAGAGGAGGCGGGTGATGTAATACAAAAACAAAGAAATGCCAGAAACAAACAAGAACACCCTGCCAAACTGGGCACACCTAAACTCACACTAGCCTGAGTATATCAATAGAGTACCAGAATAAATCTGAAGTCAAAGTACAAAAGTACACACAGACCAAACAATCTTCACACAAAGTTTCGTGGCGAGATTTTCTACACTGCAACAGTGTGGTGGGTGGCGTGGCCTTCTGTACTTCATGTACCGTGTATGTTGTGTGTGTGTGTGTTGTGTGTGTGTATGTGTGTACCTTGGTCATATGAGTGTTATACTCTGGGGACAGAAGTTATTTATACAAAGCTTATTACAGCTCCTCTGGTCTCTGCAATAACTGCACTAAACACACAGTGGTCTTTCTATGGAAGTTGCAGGTCACAAGGGGATAAGTCCAATGATCAACCCAGATTCATCAAAGTCATGTGGGCCTTGCCTGCTTGCACCACCCCCTCAGTCAATACGTCCCAAAAAAGGTTGTAAAGTTCCTTTCCGACGGCAATTTAACCATAGGGTTGGATACCGTTCAGTACAGTCGATAAAAATGATAATCTTGGTCCCATTATATCCCTCCAAAAAAACATGTTAGACCGAGCCCGCCCTGTTGCAGGTTAGATTTAAAGAAATGTTGTGCTCCGAATTTCTCCACGGGTGTGGTAGGCTGGCTAGTGTTTCAGTTAATGGGAGGGTGAGGATGTGAGGATGTGAGCAGTAAGACCTGCAATTGCCGGAACAAAGTTTAAAGTTTCTCTCCACTTTCTTTCTTTCTCTCTCTCTCTCTTTTTATCTCTCTGTGTCTCTCTATCAGTGTATGTGTGTGTTTGTGTGTGTGTGTGTCTCTCCATTCCTCGCTCTCTGTCTCTGTAACCTTGCCCAACATAACTTAGACACATTTTTTCGGTTTGTTTATCTTCCTCGCGTATTTACCGAAGGGGCTGTATTACCCAGCAATTTAGATTACAGTTTTTCAGGTTTTTTTGCACACAATTTTTTTCTGTCCCCACTTTTTGAATCAGAGACGTAGCATTCGGCCTTGAATCAGACCAAAGCCCCAGAACCCAGGAAGTATTCGAACAAAAATCGGTTAAACAACTAATACGAATAATAATACTTCTATGCATAACAGATTCATACAAAGACAGCCAACATAACTTGGGGCTCTGCGTCTACACCGGGAGATTCGTGTGTGTGTGTGTGTCTGTCTGTGTGTGTGTGTGTGTGTGTGTGTGTGTGTGTGTGTGTGTGTGTGTGTGTTTCTTTGTGTCTCTGTGATTGTGTGTGTGTGTGTGTGTGTGTGTCCGCTCGGGGGTTGTGCGTTTCATTAATCTGTCAGACTCAATATTATTTAGCGCGCCGCACTTCCGGGCAGCTCCGGAAAACTCAATCAGCGCTCCAGATTTCATAACCCGCACCCCGACCCCCCTCTGGCCCCAACCTCCGCCCTCAGCCCCACCACCACCCCTCCGCCTGCTTTATCGCCCTGCCGATCCACTGCCATAAACACTGGCTGCCCCCACCACCCCCCAACACACACACACACACACACACACACACACACACACACACACACACACACGTGCAAGACGCCCTCCGCAGGGCCACCCGGGAGTAAGGTGGGCAAGCGGGGTGGAGGGGGTGAGGGGTGGAGGGGGTGAGGGGTGGAGGGGGCGAGGGGTGGAGGATAAATCAGAATAGAAGGGTACTGCTGGGGGAGCGAGATAATACCCAGTGGTGAGTGTGTGAGTCATTTGAAATACCCCCTCCTCCACCTTACACTCTGGTCCCTACGCTCTCATCCAGCACCACCCCCACCTCAAACCCCCCAGTAACCTCCACCCCTCACTCTCATCCAGCACCACCCCCTCAAACCCCCCGAGCACCTCCACCCTACACTCTCATCCACCACCACCACCACTCTGCCCAACACCTTCATCCACCACCAGCACCACCAGCACCACCACCAGCACCACCACCACTCTACCATACACCACCCCACACTCACCTCCCCACCTCATCCACCATCTCTTACCCCCCTAGAACCTCAACCCTACATTCTCATCCATCACCACCACCACCACCACCACTACTCCGACCAATAACCTCACCCCCACCCCCACCACCACCGCCACCACCACAACAGGCTCTCTACCCTACACTTACCTCCCCACCTCATCCATCAACCCTAACCCCCCACTCCCTCCACCCCTAACCGCCCATCAAGGCACAAATCAGTGTCCGGGGACGTGGTTGATCTGCAGGGGTGGGGCCGGGCTCAGCGGTGCCCATTGATTATTGGCGCAGTGGGGGTGGTGGTGGTGTTGAATAAATGATGGCCGACAGCCCGGGTGCAGAGTGAAGGAAAACAATTATCTGCGGCTGTGGAAAGCCACATAAAGAGAGATGATGGCTAACACAGGTGAAATATGATTGGCTGAGTGTGGGGAGCGCGGTGAAATATGATTGGCTGAGAGAGAACGGCATACACAGGTAAAAGATGATTGGCTCAGAGAGAGCGATGAAAAGCCAGAGGGCAGGTACCGGCCGTGGCAGACTGCTGATGGATGTGTCATCTGCGCTGATGTGTGTGTTTGTGTGTGTGTGGTTGGTTCCCCTAACTGGCTTGAATATCAACTAATAAATATGTGCACATTTATCGTGAAGGCCTTGATGTAATATATTGCATTTGACAATTTTATATATGTCTGCCGGTCTGTGGAGGTTTACGGTTGCATCTCCACTTCTCCGTATTATTGCCTGTCTGCAGAATCTTTCATTTCCGTTTTAAATGATAATCCGTCTCCGTTTGTGCTTTTGCGTGTGTGTGTGTCCATACGTGTGTGTGTGTGTGTGCGTGTTCCTGCGTGGTGTGTGTCCTCCCCAGCAGACGACGGATGACATTGTGTCTTCGGCAGAGTGCTCCAGCGACGATGAAGACCTGGAAGAATGTGACTCTGGACAGACAGGTGGGATGGGCGTGTCTCGCTCCGCTTGCTCAGAACCCAGTCTATCTCTACCTCTCTCTACCCCTTCTCTCTCGTGCTCTCTCAGCCTCTCTCTACCTCTGTCTCTTTCTCAGTCTGTCTTTGATTTGCAACCAAGGAGTATCTCCTTCTAAGCATCACGTCCCATGGGAACCTCACGTGTAACTTCCAAAGCCCCCCTCCCCCCTCCAAATGACCCTCCCACTGAAATATAGAAATATAACCAACAGATGTACTCCCCAACTCCCCCCTGCGGAGCGTGGGGCGTTCTCTGGGTGTAAGTAAAGTTGAAAGAGCTCTGAGCACGCTGGATGGGGATGGAAGATCCCGCAGCGATTTTGTTTTAGAGCATACGTCCTCAACGCGCCCTTATATGGAAAGCGTTGTTTTTTTTCAACCTCGCACTTCAAAGTAACGTGAGTGCGCACGGCCCACAGTCAGGGCTGTTAAGGGGCGGTGTAGTACAAGTAGAAGTGCAGCATAGTAGTAGTACTACACTGTATTGAGGGCCAACCACACAATTCTCTCTCCTACCCCCCCCACCCCCACCCACCCACTGAATGACACAAGTTACACTGAGCTATGGGGCCGCTGGTTGCAGACATGGCGCGGCGTTGATGCTAATTTTGTCCGCTCTCAGCATTCGGTCGAGAGTGAAAAAAAAAAGAAAGATACGAAAACTTTATTGACAAAGTACAAAATTAACATCACGCCCCATGTGGCCTGCACTGATGCTTCAAAATGTATCCATGGTGTACGCGGTCAACACCCCCCCCCTCCCTGCCGCTGTGCGTGTGTATTTGCGTCCTCAACAAGGGGATACATTTTGAGTTCCTCTCGGGAACAACGACGCTGACGGCATTGTAGATACCGTGACGTGAAGCAGGCTTCTCCTCCCCTGCTCTTCCTTCTCCTCTTCCTTCCTTCCTTCCTTCCTGCTCTTCTTCTTCTTCTCCTGTTTGTACCTGTTTTGTTTTTTCTTCGTCCGAGGCTTGCCTTACCTGAAACATTCTGATAGAGAACAGATATCCTCGAATTTCTGTGCACATTGTCCTTTCCCCTTCCTCCTTCCTTTACACGCACACACGCACACACACAAACACACAAACGTACGATTGCACATGGAGTTACACAGACACACACACAAACACACATGGACACTTGGTCAAAGTTATTCTTATTTCCGATTCACTACAGTGCACAGAAGTAACAAAAAAAAGTGTGGAAGAAATAACGTTTTATATATACATGTATTTATATATACATATATGTATAGATGTAAAGACACTATATAATCTCATATTTATATAAATAAATATTTCACACACAGATATATATATACACAGGGTGCGATTTGTGAAAAAACCAGAGGGGGGGATAATTTTGAGAAACATTTTAAAATGTTTCAAAATGAAGACGGACCCTGTGTATTTTGGTTGTTAATTATTACGATGTAATGGTGAAAATACTTTGGGTGGGGGGGATAATTTCTATCCCCACCGAGGATAAAAATAATTCAGCAGAGGGTAGGACGTGTAAACCAGAGGGGGGGATAATCCCCACCATCCCCACCGGCAAATCGCACCCTGTATATACATACAAACACAAAGGTTGGTGCGTTTTTTTTTGGAGGGAAAACTTGGGTTTGGTTGGCTGGAGAAAGTTGTATTATTCATCCGTCAATCACCTGGATGCCCAGTGGCATGCCAGAGAGGCTCAGCCGGTAGGCTGTTTGAGTGTGTGTGTGTCTGTGGGTGTGCGTCTGTGTGTGTCTGAACCCAGAGAGCCTTAATGGGATAGAGGATTCCCGCCCAAGGGCCCCGTCTCCCCATCATTACCAGCCAGGGCGTTTTTTAATTGCGTCGCTGTCCTTCAGAATGCCATCAGAGGCCAGCTAATTGACGCGGCATATGCCACCGCTTAGCACCAAACATATGTCCACTTTTCACAGCAGGCGATAGCGCTGGCAATGCCGATTTTCCGCCAGACCCTAATTAAAATAATTGATATGGGGTTTGCCCACGCCCTTCCCCCCTACTTTTTATTGTTATCTGAGTTCAGACGAAATCAAACGTGAGTCTGCGCCTTCTCTCTCGCTTCTTCATTAGGGGCCGGGGATTTCGGAGCGCTGGAGAAATAGTCAAGTCTGAGTCAAATAATTAATTTGGCCTCTTCTCCGCCTCTCATGTGCAAGGAATTGCTTTAGCTTTGAAGCCTTATCAAACCACGGCGACAGTTGTTTTTTTGTAAGTGGCGCCCATATATATATATATATATATTTATACATATATTCTTGTATCCCCGACGTAAATGATGAGATGGCAGCCGGGGAAAAAAGTAATTTTCCCCTTCGTAATATTTAGGTTTCACTTTATCTCCGAGCGTACGTTTCCAGAGGCGTTAGAGATGAAATTACATTTGACAGTTGGTAGGCGCTTTTTATTTATTTTATTATTCCAGATAAGCCAAGCAAACCCAAGCGTTCTCTCTCATGTTAAAGTGCAAGGCAACTTTAGCAGAAATAACCGGACGACAAGACGAAACGGTACCCTCCCCTACAGTGGCCCCGCACACATGACAAGTACATACGTCATACATACGTCATACACACCCCATACCGTACCCATGACAACGCGTCACCACGTTGAGGACACAGAAATTCACATCCTCATTCCTCACCCAGCTTCCGTGTGTGTGTGTGTGTGTGTGTGTGTATGTGTGTTTGTGCGTGTGCGTGTGTGTGTATGTGTGCAGTACAGCCGCATGACATGACTTTATGGTTGTTGTTTCTTCTTATTTATTTTTGTCAACATCGTCTCATACATTCTCCTTTGAGTTTAAACTATTGTGCGTGTCATTTTGATTTGCCGTTTGATGATTTGGTTTTGATTTGTATTTGTTTTTTTTCTGTGTGTGTGGGGATGGGGGTGGGGGTGGGCTGAGTGTCGTTTATGTTCTGTTCACCTTGGTTCTTTGTTCTGGTTTATTTCTGCATTATCGTTGATAAAGTTCCATTACCATCATCTGTCATCCGAGCAACAAACAGGGCCCTCCCTCCCTCCCTCCCCCCACCCCCTCAGTATTTTTACCTCTCATCTTGTTGCCGCATGAACTTTTGGTTGTCGAAGAAATCCAAAGTCCTCATCATCATCATCAACATCATCATGACCATTCATGTCGCCTCGCTGCGCGTCCAAAAACCAAAACGCCTCTTCCTCCTCCTCCTCCTCCTCATCGCCATCCTCGTTGCTCGATACGACCGTAGGGGGGAGAAAATCGAATAACGGCAACAAAATCTTTTCTTGCCATCCCCCTTTATTTGGGGCCGTGAAGTGGCCACGCCCCCCCTTGCCTTCCCAAACCCCCCCTCCCCCCCACCATTCTGTCTCAAGAAAGTTGTGTTTGAAAGAATGGTTCCCCCCCGTCCTGACCCCTCCCTCTTTAAAACATCCTCCACCTCCACCCCCCCTCCCTTCCACCCTTTAAACTCCAACTCCACCTTCCCCCCCCCCCTTCCATTCTCCTCTCTGCATATACATGTCTTGTTTTATTTTTTATGAATGCGGATGGCATAAAAAAGAGTTTTATTGCCACACAAGTATATCTGTTTTTCTATTCTATCTGTAGAGGTAGAGGTCTACTCGTCTGTGGCATGCGTACTGTGCTGGAGTGTGTAGCCGGGTAGCCGCCAGACTACTAACTGACGTAACCCCCACCCCCTCCACCCCCCCCCCCGCCCAGTGCCGCTCTCTCTCTATCTACCTCTCTCTGTGTCTTTGTGACCCCTCTCGCCCATCCCCTACGCTGCCAATGCTACTGCTATCGCTAGTGCTAGTGCTAATGTCGCTACTGCATGGGAAACCACCGGCAACCATCCTGTTTGCTTCTCCTCCACCCATGTGCCTAAGGCTGCCCCCAACCCCCCCAAAACACAACCCCGCCCTATATGCCATTGGCTTATAGAATGTTATGTGTTGTCGTTTGTTGTTGTCGTTCTGAGGCACAGCGGTGGTCCTGCCACCAGTTGTTCCCAGTAGCCGCTCTACCCATCCCCACCACCCCTCCCCCACCCCAATGCTTGCACGGTGTCCTTGTGTCTGTGTTTGATTGGCACATGAATGACTTTTTGTGTCCGCTTGGGTGTGTGTGTGTGTGTGTGGGTGTTTGTGTGCTCCGTCCGTGTCGGCCAATCGGCTTGTCTTGTCCGTGTGTCTCTGTCTCGTCTCGTCTCGTCTCGTCTCGTGTGTCTCCAGACAGTCTCTGAGCCTATGTGTTGTTGTTCCTGAGTTCCACAAGCGGGTTCAGACCGTATGGGGTGTGCAGAGGACCAGACCACTGAACCACCTCTCAAATGTAATGATGGGGATATTCCTCACCAGATAAAAGATACAACTGCTATCCCAATAATATAACATAATATAATATAACAATATAAACAACATTAAGATGTGCACATATAAATTCTGTTCAGTTTAGTTCTGTCCTGTAGTTAAGTATGAGTGCCGCCAAAACGATTCAAAGATTAATCGCTGCAAGCAGTCTTCCTCAAGGTATGCTAGTTAAATATTAAGGGCTTCTTTCAAGCGTTCAATCACCAAAACTGAGAAAAGACGAAGGTCGTAGGAACCTCACGGGTTACAAGCAATCGTAATCCGCTGGCAGATCTGCCCTTCGATAAGGCGACTCTAGCCGGCGGAGGACAAGTGTCTAGGAGCAGAGTGCTGGTGTTAGATTGTGTGCATCCATGTAATGGCGTTTCACCCGAGGTTTCCACACGTGAAAGGAGAAGGGGGGTGGGGGCCCTGAGAGTGAAGCACAGCACCAGGATGAGCCCCCCCCGTCAGGCCTGTCACTTTAACAGGGACCTCTGTGGATGGGTTTAAAGGTTATCCGGCTGACATATGTCTGCCGCACCACCTACTTGTGGCCCCTAATGTTTTGGCAAATGGAGCGTCTGACAGGGCCTGCTGGCGGAGACGGAGATTTAATAAACCCGGGGTACGGGGTGCTCACGCGGTGACGGATTCGGAGCTACCTAGCGTGCACCGCGGCTACGGAAAAGCCATCGGATCGGTACAACCTAGCGCGCCGGCGACGGCTGGTGCTTCGTCAAAATGGCTAAAGGTTGCTACTTGAAATACTGTTCAGTGGTTTAGCAGACGCTTATGCCCCGAGCGATTGCAGTGAATCCAGATACAGTTCATTAAGGAGCCATGGGAGTTCAGGGGCTCTTGTCTTAAGGCTACTTATCTTAAGGATTCCTACAGAATATGCGAACACTGGGGATCAAACCTAGTACCTTTTGACTGGAAGGATAGATTGTTTCACACTACCCCTTCACTAACTGCGCAACATCCACAGCACCTCGAGACGAGCTGTGGAAATTGACAGCCGCACCGTCTCACTTGTCACGGCTGTCGCGTGCACAGAGGAGATCTTCTATTTCTGAGCAGAGGCGAATAGAACAGCTTATGAAATGCCACTGTCACTGAGAAAAAAAAATGCAATCACTGAACTGTTCAGAGTATAATCCCAGCCGAGTCCCCCGTCCCCCCAGTCCCCGACTCCGGTGTCCAAGCCCAGAGTCAAGCGTGTGTCGTTCACTCACTATCTCGGGAAACACTGTCTCTGCGAGCAGGGACGAGTGAGGGAGCCCGAGTGAATGAATGCATGTGCAAACAGTGTGTATCTGGTCAAGGACGCACGCAGGCCAAATGAGATTTCAGAGGCTCTGCCCCCACCCTACCCCGAACCGGCACACCTACGTTTTGCGGCATCAAAATCCTATTGACTCATGAGTTTCAATCTCACGGCTGCTGGCTTTTCCTGTTCATGAAGTCACACAGTTAAATCCCTCGACACCCCTGGTGAGATTCATTCGCCCTCCACCCCGCCCCCACAACCCCATCGCCGTTCAGAAGCCTCAGCAAACGAGGGGATGGACATGGGGATCAGTCGGAAGGGGAGAGAGAGTAAGAGAGAGTGAGAGAGAGAGATAGCAGAGAGAAAAGACGAGGGAAAGAGAAACTGCTGCTTGAACAGATCTGTACATTTGAGAGGAATCAGAGCTGCTGAGGTCGTCAGTTACCGAGGCGCGCGGCCATCTTTGATTGCTTAATTCCCGCTTCAAAGGCCAACGTAGGCATTCCCACGGATAACTCTGCAGGCTCTTTGCGCTTTACATGGGATGATCAAAAGAGGCTAAATATATCTTCAACTGATTCATTTCCCCGGTCCATGCATGTGACATGAACATAGATCGGCACTGATAAACCGCTTTCGCTATCAGTTCGTTTTTCCGTGAAATTGATGTTGCTCTTGCGAGATAACTCCTCCAACACATTCTTTAAGATGAGGCCAGGGAACTTTGAAGTCAAGAAGACCTCTCTGGAGTTCTTCCAAACAACATCGACTGGAACTTCTACTGGCGAGGTGTGGCGAATGTAGAATCTCTGAATAGGAAAAAGAGAAGCTCCGAAGGAGAAAATCCCCTCCCGTGCTGGTCTTGACCCAACCGGGGCGAGGAAAACAAACTCCATCTCCTCCAGCAAACCCATTAGAGGATCGTTCTGTTTGTCTGCTCCCAAAAACACAGCGAGATGTTTGGGGTGCTTGCTTCGAGGGGCTTACACAGGATTAAAGTGTTTACTCATACATCACGCCCCTCTGCATTGGCGGTCGCTTGGAGACCCCGAGTGTGAATGTGCCCCGATCCGATCCAGGGCAGGGGGGGGGGGGTTATTCAACGCAAAGCAGTCGTCCGAGCAACAGGTTTTCCTTCGACAGCGTTTAGCTCCGCGAGCAGAGTGAAGGGACGCAAACAATGTTGCAACAACCGGGCCATAGTGAGATAAATAGTGCTGTGGATTAATCAATTACCCCCAGAGACGGCAGAGACAGCTACTGTCTATTTAGCCAGGCAGTGGCGTTTCTCGCCTCCCCGACCGACTGAAGCGTACATCAGCGCCACCGCAGAACACTTAAAGGGGCAATCACGCACTCTGCTTGCGTGCTGTTATATATAATTATTAACGGCATACTGTCAGCGGAGAGTATTTAAGATGATAAGCTCACCCCTCCGCTTTCCGTCTCCCGGTTTTGATCGAGCAAACTTTCACTGTATCTTTATTCGCGGTCCCATGGCGTCGGAAACGGCAATCACAATCACTAGATATTGATCCCGAAGGAGATTAGGCTTTGCCCGCGTAGCGTCCCAATTCACATGACAGAAAAGAGATACAACATAACAAATAGCTAAAAGATAACGTATGAAAGACTGATGGGGCTTGGTGGTTATAGTAAAAAAAGAAAATAGTTTTGCTCTAAACTTGTCAATACAGCTACTATGATCGATGAGACCTGCACCTCCAGATGTACTGCGTCACGTTGACTTCAGAAGTCCACAAGAGGCGTGTGGTTGTGGGTTGGTGGGTGGTCTGGTCAAAGGCTCCTCTCACACCGCCTTAAATCTTGGTCGCCGTGACAACAGGCCCCTCCTTGTGGAACTCTCTCTCTGTACCGTACTCCCCTGCCATGCCAAGGCTGTTGGTTATGAACCCTGGTCTGTTTTATAATTAACTGAAAAAATATATAATTATTATCGGCTTGCACTATCCACCCCACCACTCCTTGATTAATGGTGTACGGTGGGGGGCTAAACGCCACCTGATTTCAGTTATATATCACTGGTGAAACACTTGACCCTGTTATAATGGGTGACAAATGGACCCTGGCCGGTTCCTTCAGACAATATCCTACAGCTCTTGGTCGCAGTAACCTTCCTTAAAGTAAACCTCTAACCCCTCTGAAAACCCCTTTAACCAGGACTCAAGCTTGCTGTTATGGTTACTGTAAATTACTCTCCCTAAATGCAACTTACTTATGCATGCGTTAACCTATAACCTGTTTAGAGTCTAATAAGTCAAATTAAAAATGACAACAACCTCGCTCACTCGGACGTACATCCAGATTGCACGCCCTGTCCCGTGTTTGACAAATTACTAACAAGAGAAAGACAAATCATGAAATGGAACTAATAATAAGTATCTTTATTATTAGTTCAACGAAGGTGGGACATTTTGCCTCTAAATTCCCCCCTTCTCTCTCTCTCTCTCTCTCTCTCTCTCTCACTCCCCCTCCCTCCCTCCCTCTCTCTCTCTATCCCTACTCCACCCTCTCTCTCTCTCTCTCTATCTCTCTCCCTCTCTCTCTCTCTCTCTTGACTCAACCCAGTGTGTGCCTTCTGGTTGTCCATCTTTGATAGTGTGTGAGAAATATATTGCCTTTTTTTTTTATTGCTTGCAAATTTAATTTATTGATTTATTTTCTGTCTTTGTACATATATGCAGATATGCATATATGGGTATTATTTATCTATCTGTTCATTTAATGAATTGTTTACTTATTTTCTAACATTAGAATTTTTTGACCACTAATGTTTTGATGATTTTGTTTCTCCCAAATTAGTATTAAATCTTGCTCTTTTCTCTTTAAATGAGTAATTTACGTTTTTATGATGATATTCTTTATTGGCTATCAAAACATTTACCCATATTTGAATTAGAAAAATGATTATCCTCATTTAGAAAAAAGAGAAGACTTCCAACTTTTATCCTAAGTACTATGAATCTTTTATTTAGATGTTTTAAACTGATCTCCTTTAAACCTTCTTTTTTATCTGACAGCTATCCAAGAACATTTAACTAAAACTAAAATTGACCGAATTGGACTTTAATTCTTGCATGGTAAAAAAGTTGCAGCTTAGGGTCTGTAAAAAACTGTCATTGTTGAGAGTGCTGTTCTCTTCTGTTGATGGGCATGTATATGCTCATTGTCTGTCTATCCCCCATCCCTTCCTTACAGCCAAAAGCTCTAATGCCGTCCGACCGCTTCGTGCCGCCTTTACATGGACATGGCAACTGATGTACTCGTTCACCTCCATCTCTCTCATTTCCTTCCTAGTATGTTCATAGGCCCCTCCCCCACCCCCACTCCTTCGTTTCACAACCCCGCCCCCTTTTACGTGAAGATTCTAAAATATGTACAAAAATACGTCAGTTTGTTCGTGAGCAACGGACAAGATTAAAGTTGAAAGCTATTAAAACCCAAACAGGGGAGGAAAAAAAGGAAATATTATTATCCGATTTGGAGGTAGATATTTATGGAGAGAATTTAAAGAATCGTATCTATTAAACTTCATAGGTGTACAGTTTTCTTTTTTATACAAAACATAAATATTTAAAGAAAAAAAACATAAATATTATAACCTTGAACAGAATGGTGAAGATTATTTTTCATGTCATGATGTGTGGATGTATGTGTTGTTACCTCCCTGTGTCATCCTGTCTAAAAAGAAGAATAATTAATCATTTATTAGAAATTGTTAAAAGAGAAACTAACCTTACTTATCCTAAAGCATTCTTACACAACTTTCATTTGTAAACATTTTTTTTCCTCCTGCCAAAATCATGCGGGCAATTTGTTGATGTAAGTTGATAAAATTTGATGGTATGCCTTTCTTCTCTGAAAACTTTTTTTTCGTAGGCTCTTATGATTTTCAAAGCTGATTTTCTTTTCCGTTTTTCTATCCTTACTAATCCCTTTCTGGATAACTCTACCTCTTGCTTTTATTTCTGTGAATGTTTGACAATGGTTGCTCTAACTCTGGAATCTATTTGCATCGCCTTTTCTATTTTATGTTTTGCTTTTTCTTTTCTCGTTTTCCGTCCTTTCGGGTTTCTTTCCCCGTTTCCGTTCCAAGAGGTTGTGCATCTCTTTGTAGTGCCCTGTTTGTGAGCCTCTGCTATGTTTAAGCAAAGCCACCATGGCATGAGAGTATGCAGATTCAACTGACATTTGAATGTTATTCCCACGCTTTGTAGCCACCAAACAAAATATCACCAGTTCCTAAGGTCATACATTGTTAAAAAAAAAAAGATATTTATATGGATGCGCATGGATATGCAACTATCCAAATCCTCAGATTTCACTTGATCACAACACCACACATCCAAGGATATCTTACCATGTGAGACAACTCACTATGAACCTATGTGCTCATACGAGGAGTTGAGACTCTAGTAAGATATTGGAAGACTCAGCACATTCAGGTGTCGTTGAACTGCCTGGTAACTTTGTGCCATTTTCGTGATTATCTAGGGGTCAAAAGGCAAGAGGCTAGGGCTGAGAGGGGAGCCTATTGGTGCTTTCTAGATGTAGCAAGCCACAAAGTTTAAGTTTTATATTGTTATGTTTTTGCACCCTATATGTGTTGCCTGGCATCAAGCAGCGATTTTAATTTGTTCTGTCACATTTTGATAGATGTGCATATTTTAGGTGTTTTTTAATGGCTGTGTGATTTATCATTAGGATGTTTTTAGTCCTTTCGCACTGCTTGCAAAGCATGTAACATATGGGAATAATTATAAATGATAAACCAAAAGTAAAACGAGGTAGTCATAGAAAGATGCATTAATTTGATAGTGCCATAGTTTCACATATATATAATAAATATATTGTATAATCGATGGGAAATGAATTACATTGTAGGCAGACAATATCGTACTTTAGTGCTCGGAAATATTTTAGCTTCTGCTATCAAACAGGCTATTGCATAACAGCCTGTTGTGTTTTGCTGGCCCGCTATTTGGGCCAACGCTTTGAAAAGCACTGCAGGATTATGATAAATCAAACAGACCCTTTGGAAAAACCTGAAATAGCATAACACAGTCACCTTTGCTATTAATCATAGCCAGCCACAGCGCTATATCAAGCCGCTTTACCACTATGTGCACAGCCTTTCACCTATACATGGTACACATATTCCACATTCTGACCGCACACACTAACAGTATCCACCGTGAACCTGTTCTAGATCCATCGTGCTTTGCTCAGTCTGTAACATCAGTGATGGCTCTCTGATAACACCAGCAGCATTTAGACACTGTCGCCGGTTGGCGAGGTTAGGGAGGTTAGGGACAGGTGGCTCACCCCTATGCATCCCTCCAAGCCTTTTGATGGATTGTGTTCTTACTGTACGGCTGTTCTATCATTTTGTCCGTTTCTGTTTCTGTTTGTTGTTTGGCATTTCTTTTCTCTTTTGTATCTTTTATGCACTGTTATTTTCAGTTCTTTCTATCTGTGTTATTGTTTATCCTCATATGATTTCTCGACTATCTTGGGCTTTGCTTTTTTCCACTTAATTTTCTGCGTGTTTTTCGTTTCTTTTTGTGTTTGATTGCTGATCGTCTGTCCGTGTGTTTGTTTCTATCTGTGTGTGTGTGTGTGTGTGTGTGCCGGGGAGGGGGGTTGTTTTTCTAATGAATTCCTGCCTTCTAATTGGCTGTTTCTCTTTCTCTGTTTCTTCTTCCAGGAGGGGAGCTAGTAATCCCCGTGCTCATTGAGGACCCCATAGACACCCCCTCTGTATCCACCCTTTCACCCTTCATGCCCTTCCCCACCACCCTACGCCCCGTCCCCACCATTATCGAGACCACCAAAGAGTCCCTTGCCCTGGCCACTGAGGCGGGGGTACCGTGCGTGTCGGACCGAGGAAGCCATGATTGTGATGGTGGTGGTGGTGGTGGTGGTGGTGGTGGTGGTGATGCTGGTGATGGTGGTGATGATGATGAGGATGATGGTGCTGATGGTGCTGATGATGATGATTATGGTGATGATGATGATGATGATGGTGATGGCATAGTGATTTCGGGGTTTGGCTCTGGCGAGGCGTTCGACTCTAGCCTGCCCCCGACTGACGATGAGGATTTTTACACCACCTTCTCCCTGGTAACAGATAAGATCATGACCACCTCAGCCTATGACGGCGGCTACAAAGCCCTCGCGCCCAAGTGGGAGGCCAAAGACTTGAGGCCAAGCAAGGCCTCGGGGGCCGGTAGGACTACCACACCCACCCCGCCCTCACCCAACTTCCGGGGAGCGCCGCTGCCGCCGGCCGTCCCCTCGGACGCGCCGCCCAAGCTGCCCGCCGGGAAAATGAACAACCGCGAGCTGAAGCCGCCGGCACAGCCCCCGCCTCCGCCGCCGCCGCAGCCGGACATCGTCCTGCTGCCCCTCCCCACGGCCTACGACGGCGCCGGGGGCGACGGCACCAAGCCCCGCGGGGGTCCGCCCATCACGTCGCCCATGCTGCGCTCGGTCCCGGCCGCCCTGCCCACGCTGCCGGGCGTGGTGCGTCGGGCGCCCCCCGAGTCGTCGGAGGTGATCCGCGAGTCGGGCAGCACCACGGGCATGGTGGTGGGCATCGTGTCGGCCGCCGCGCTCTGCATCCTCATCCTGCTCTACGCCATGTACAAGTACAGGAACAGGGACGAGGGCTCCTACCAGGTGGACGAGACGCGCAACTACATCAGCAACTCGGCCACGCAGAGCAACGGCGCCGTGGTCAAGGAGAAGGCGGGGGCGGCGGCGGGCGGAGGCGGCGGAGGAGGCGGTACCAAGGGCGGCGGCGGTAGCAAGAGACCCAAAGACAAGGACAAGGAGTATTATGTATAGAGTCCGCGAAACGAGTCACCTTACCCTTACCTTACCCCTGCGCGAAAACACCGGTAAAAGGAAAAAGATATCTATCAAACTGTTTGGAACAAAGATATAAACACTTTGACAGTACCATATTGGCAACTGTGATTTAAGGAGAGAAAAAACACAAAGGAGCATTCTCTCGAGGACTCGATACACGCGCGATGTTGAGATGTTGAAACCTTTTTTTTTTCCCCCTACCAAATAAAAAGGGACTATGGCTTCTGTCGTGCTCTTGCTGAGGTAAGATTTAGGGAAAGACTGCAGTCGAAAGCGGGATAGGGATTCTACAAAAAGACATTTTCACAGAGTCCCGAGTAATACCCCCACCCCGTCTAAACCCTCCCCACCGACCCCCGTCAGAGACATCTATCAGTGTAAGATAACATCGCTCTTACACCACACACACAAAACCCCCCCAAGTGACTTGTCAGAGGTGTGTAAATCCATGCGACTTTTGTCCATTGTAAACCCTGTAAAGAAATACAATCACTGTCATTTTTTTCGGCCATTCTGAGCATGCATGTGAGGTGTATGTGATGTGGTGGTGCTGGCATCTGTGTACGTGAGGGACTTTGCTGATTAAACGACGATTGTCGGGGGGGAAAGTTGGAGGTCAAAGTGTACCATCATAACTCGTGTTTGGTTTTTCGTTAATTATACCTTTTTAAGGATATGAGGTAAGATATAGGCTGCAAGGTGTCATATTAATTTCTAGCTCATAATAATATCATTACAATTCCAATCATTATGGTATAATTATTAATATCATTATGCATAATTTATTTGTGTTATATTATTTTATTTTTATTCATTAAAAATAAAACGTTCATTTAATTTTGGTGCGATTGCACTTTGGAAGGGGTAACTTCCTGCCAGGGTTGCCAGTGATTATAACAAGCAATGTAGTTCCATTTTTGTAGTTCTATTATTCATTATAAGTATCATTCATGACATCCGAAGATCTTCTAGACGGTGTCAAAGCATACAAGACTGTCACCACCATGCAAAGTGCAACATGCTATTAAATCACTTGGTAGCGCTTTATTTTCTACTCACTTGGATTCCATTAGACAGGCAAATCATTTATTTCTATAATAATTTATTTCTGTTGCATTGTCTTTCCAATCACTGGGGATTCTGTGACGAATGTATTGTCATTATGTGTATCTGTTAGAGATGGATTTGCATCCATCATTCTGAGGAAGAAAAAATGTCCTGGCTTAAGTTTAACTTGAACGCGTGAACAAGTGTGAATTTGTGTCCGTTGTCACAGTCAACTGTGTCAAAAACAGCTAATATGTTTACATATTTTATTACACCATAGTCGTTGTTCTTTGCAGGTTCAATCTTGTACATAACGTTTCAATTTTCCGTTTGATTAGCTTTGTCTTCTTTGTTCTTTTTTTTTCATTTTTAGTATCATTGGCTTTTTTTGTTTTGTTGGTGTTACAGACATTATGGAAATCGAATATTTGACATTTTACCAGGACCAAGTGATGTGCACAGGGAAATATTGTTTATGGGAACAAACTGTTAGTGTTAGAAGTTTAGATCATTCTCTTGAAGGTGCTTCTTGGAGTTGCATGAATATTTGACTCCTGGGAGCTGTCAGTGCAATAAACGTAACACTCTAGATTACCGTAATAGGACGCATAAATATACAGAGATTACGTTTCATGTTATTTATTTTTTATCGGACATCTAAAACGAAACGATGGAGCGTTGGAGATGAACGGAATAAAAAGCAGACGGTGACGATGAGGACGCTGAGAGACACATTGCTGGCACGTTATTGATTCAAAGGTGTTTTTGTTCATTTCTTATTTATTTTTTACACTTCTTTTTTGTCGGTCGTTACAGCATTTCGTTACAGCATTACAGCGTTTTATCATCCTTTGTGTCTTAATTTGTATCTCGTAGTCACAGGCCGTTTTCTTTTGCTAACATGTATTTGTGTCCCCATTTTCTTTCTCACTGCATTCCATGCCTCCTCGGTCAGTGTGTGGGTTCATTTTGTTTGTGTTTAATTCATTTTCAGTTGTTTTGGTGGATTCTTCAACCAGTTATTTACTTGTCGCTCCTTTGACTCCAAACAATTCCCAGAAATAAAAAAATGTTGTTCCCAAAGTTTCCAAATGTGAAAAATATGGCTGGTCAATGCTAATCCAAACCATAGACCCATACACACACACACACACAAAGACACACACAAAGTGTATCATCACTGAACTGCAATCACAGACTATTCACCCAAATGCAATCTCTCAACCTTTTCATTTGACTTATGCTGACTTCCCCTTTATGAATCTAAGTGGTATCTCCATTCAAATGAGGTCACGAGCACACCGGCTCTGCGCTACTTCACCTGGCTGTACACCATTATGTAAATTCATCCTTGGTTCATCAAGGCTGATAGAAGGAAGCGGGAGGAAGAATGATCAAGATGTAGATGAGAGAGCGAGAGATTCAATATACTTCATATATGCAGGGAAGGGTATTTTTCTCAACCTAAGTATATATACTGTGTATATATATATATATATATATATATATATATATATATATATATATATATATATATATATATATATATATATATATATGTATATACTATAGGCCAAAGCATATTACGTTTTGTTCATTCATAGCATCGTTGGCCCTGGTGTGTTTAAGGGACTTGTAAGTGTGCTGAAACGGGAGAGCTCCTTTAGCATGGCTGTCTTTGCCCTTGTGGAAACACACCGCCATATTCTATTTATTCATTTAATTTCTCAGCGAACCAATGAGGCCAGGTTCTCATTCAGCAAGAGGCTGTGTAGCGACGATATATCCTGCAAATAAGCCCTTCAGCCCTGGTCATTAAATCGCAATAGGCTGTTGATATCAGAGCGCCCCGTCCTGTTGCTGGTGTGTTCAGTTGACGAGGAAACACTACGCACATTCCTCTTTCAACATGGAATTCAAAGGAAAGATACCATAAGTAGCCCTCTATAAAGGAAAGATACTAAAAAGAAAAATGGAAAGAATAAAATATGTAGAAAAATTAGGTACAGAAAAATGGAGAGAATAAGAAATCTAGAAATGGAGGTATATTTAAATGGAGCTTATATATTGGGGAGAAGGAGGTATAGAAAAAATGACGTTTTTGACCAATGAGATCGCTTGAAATGAAATGAAGTTTTCGACCAATGAGATCGCTCGAAATAAATTGACGTTTTCGACCAATGAGATCGCTGGAAATAAATTGAAGTTTTTGAGCAATGAGATCGCTGGAAATAAATTGAGGTTTTCGACCAATGAGATTGCCCGAAATAAATTAAAGTTTTCGACCAATGAGATCGCTCGAAATAAATTACAATTTTTGACCAATGAGATCACTCGAAATTAATTATTTTTTCGACCAATGAGATGGCTAGAAATCAATTATTTTTTTCGACTTAAAAAAAAAAGAATAATCGTCAAAGCTTCTCTGAAGTGTAGACGGCTGGACCACAGATCTGTAGTAGCAACGGCCCTCTAATGCACTTTTTGGGTGAGGGTCTTCCATCTGCAAAGTCCTGGGTTAGATTCCTTATTCCCTATAAACTAACCTGTAGGGCAGTGTCTAGGCTTCAATCCAGTGATCTGGTAGAGTTAAAGCAATGTCCTACTACCCTTCTCTAAGGAAAGCGTCATCTGAAAAAGAAAAAACAAAGTCATGGAGTCATTTTTATTTTGATCAAAGAAGATAATCGAAAAAGTAATCAGAACAAACTGTAATCAATAAAAAGTGATCCAAAAAATAAATGCCTGAAAAATTATCTAGAAAAGTTATCCTAAAGAAGTAAGAGAGAGTTTACCGACGAGTCGATGAATCTCAGGTCCCCTCTTCAGTTGACATCATCATCATCATCATCATCATCATCATCATCATCATCATCATCACCCTTTCTCCTCTTAAGTGTTCAACACATGTTTGTAAGTGCTTCATAGTGTTGAAAAAAAATAATAATAATTAAGTGCACTCACATTTGAAGTGCACTATAGCAAAACTAAAAGCCTCTTTTAGTATGATTGCTTAGTAAAAGCAATCATTTACCACAAACAGATTAGAAAAATATACAAAACAAAATTATAGAAAAGATAGAAAATGTACAAAACAAGTGACAGGTAGTTCTATATTGTGCCTCCATAAAAAATCCTAAACAACTATCCCAAAAAGTTATCAAAAAAGGTGATAAAAAGAAAGTAAAACAGATACATGCAGGAAAGGTTAGGTTACATTGATAGACTTCATAATAATATGAAATATGTTCAAAATGGAAAATCAAAGACTTATAGGCTAAAGCTAAACCCCAGTTTAGTAACTTGGATTTAAAAAAAGAAATGTGCTAAAGTAACTAAGTAAAATAACTGCTGTACTCAACATTCCTGGCACAAATCCGAAATCAGAAGGTAGACAATGTATTATTATTATATATATTATATTATTCATTCATCTTGTTCAGTGGTGTTATATCTTATAATACCACAGAGCCTGTGGAGGAATAACTATCCTCCATTTTAAGTTCAGTAACCAATTTGCTCACGCAGTTGTAGCCTGGTTCTGTTTACAGATCTGCTTTCATGTTTGCTGACCAACTTTTCATTTAGTTAAATTAGCAGCAGTTGATTGCATCCATACAGATCAATGTAGGTTGGATAATTCATATCATAATTGACATGGAAAACTATTAACATTCTTCCATGTAATCTCCGAAACTTTGTGCGAGGCACTGGTTGTTCCTGTAGTAAACAAGAGCAAACAAGCAATAACGAAAAATTGTTCCCTTCCATGCATTGTTTACTGGGAAACCAAACACCTGTCAGATGAGTTTTCTTCAAGTATTTTTGTTAGCACTGAAGTCTTCAGCTTCTGTTTGTCACGGTAGTGGGTTGCAGCTTCAGGAAGCACAAGTCTGTCCGTGTTTGGGCTACTTAGACCCAGCTGACTACACACCTTGCACCTTCCCGTTTGTACCTCAGGGTAATGAGTGAGTCCAGATGGCTCGGTTCAGTCAAAGTAATGGGTCCGGTCGGGTCGGTCGGGGTGGGGGGATTCGTATTTCCAGAAGCATCGAGCTCCACCTTGCGAGCATCCTTTCAGCTAAACGGTTCTATTTCGTATTTCTTGGTTGGATTGATTCAAATGAGGTGCAATGCGTTAGGACTTTTACATCTGCTGTTTTTATTTTTTGCTCAACACTGTTCTAAGCGTGTAGCCTAATGTGGTGTTCCCTGCAGACTCCAGGAGCAATGCTGTGAAGATAACGGTGATCAGAGTTGACGGGTAAAATATGAGCTAGCTGACCTTAACTCAGGCATTATGAAGGACGAATGTGTGTGCGCATGCAAACACCCACATACACACAGACAGTTCTCTTATCTGTGTGTGTACTTGGGTTTGCTTTTCAGTGTGCGTCCAACTATCCTGTGTGTGTGTATGTGTGCGTGCTCTCACTTCGAGGTCGAGCACATGCACTGTAAATGCTGCACACACCCTTCCGCTTCAATTCTCTTCATCTCCATCATCATCATCATCATCTTCATTGTTCTGCTCCTTCACTTCAGCGGCCAAAGCTTTTAGTTAGCGTTAGCACCTCGCCACTAATTAACTGCGGAGATACGAGCGTGCTCACCGGCCTCTTAATCTTCCGTTCCACTGACAAAAGATTTTACGCGCCGTCACCGTGGCGTGACAAGCAGCCTCAGAACCCCGGTGGGAATTGATCACACTGTTTATTCCTGTCTTCATGCTAGTGGACATAGTGCCATCTAGGGATAGGCTCTAGAGAGGCATCCACAGGGGCAGGGGGGTGGTTCAGACAGGTTAGACCTGGGGCTCATAATCTGTCTCAGGCCAGTGACCCATTTTTTAGGTCTGAAGATTGTGGGGCGCCTCGTTGCTATCGGGTAGGGACGAACCGTATAAGCGCAGTCCTGATCGCAGCGACTCGGGTTCGAATCATGCCCATGGCCCTTTGCTCCATGTCTTCCTATACCTTCCTATTTATCGCACTCTATAATCAAGCATAAAAAATGCAAAAATAAAAAAAATCTTTAGGTCTGAAGATTGTTGCAACCCCAACGTTTTTTGTGAATCTGCTTCGATCACGTTACCATCATCCAGGTATCTGGCCAAAATACCAATGTGCCTGAATTGTGCCACACCAAGTGATTGATAGCCTAGTAGTTCTCACGAGACGGTCTATTTTGTATACAGGGGACCTTTTATGAGACCTTTTCAATCCTGTACAACATTTGCATCAAAACATCAAATATCGATAGCTTATGAGTCAGCATTCTCTCACGGCCCCATCTGTATCCATGACGACCCCGTGGTTGGGAAACACCTGGCTTAGCCTCTAACACCCCCATGGCTCATCTTCTACACTGAACTTTTACACTGTGGTTCATTAGTAGGCCAGCCGGCCACACACACACACACACACACACACACACACACCTTGGGAGGTCTGTGTGTGTGTGTGTGGGAGGTGTTAGGGGAGGTGTTAGGGAATAGATTGAAGATGATATTGTTTTGTCTATAGAGGTGAGCTAGTGTGTGTGTGTGTGTGTGTGTGTGTGTGTGTGTGTGTGTGTGTGTGTGTGTGTGTGTGTGTGTGCTGTTAGCCTGTTAGACTGCATTTCTTTTGAAAGTCCCAGACACAGAGAAAGAGAGTGAGCCAGGGTGAGACGGGTAAAGGAAGAGGAGAGGGATGGGGGAGAGTTTGGGAGAGATTGAGAGTGAAAAGGAGAGCAAGAGATTAGGGGGGGATAGGCTGTGCAAGAGGGAAAGATTGAAATTCAGAGAGAGCGACAGAGAGAGAGAGAGAGAGAGAGAGAGAGAGAGAGACAGACAGACACAGAGGAGAGCGAGAGAGGCAGGAGCTGCAAGCCAAAATAGTGGTTTACTGGAGCTCCACAGTCAGGAGGACTGACTTCTGAGGATAGAGGCTCAGTGTGTTTGTGTGTGTGTGTGTGTGTGTGTGTGTATGTGTGTGGGTGTGGGTGTGTGTGTCTGTGCATTTGTTTGTCTATGTGTATTTGTGTGTGTGTCTGGATTTGTTGTGTTATTTGTGTTTTTGTCTGTGTGTGTGTATTTGTCAGTGTGTATTTGTCATGCATGTCATGTTCAAATGTGTGTGTATACCTTTTCTTGTGTGCATGTTAGCGTGCATAGGGGTTTGTGTGTGTGTGTGTGTGTGTGTGTGTGTGTGTGTGTGTGTGTGCGTGCAGCCTCTGGTACCAGGGGAGCGAGGCCTGCTCTCAGAGCCTGACTGTGTGATTGGATCGAATGAGAATCCCAATGAAGCGATGAGCCTCTCAGTGGCAGCTCCGGGCCCCTGGAGGCCCTGGTTAGGGCCCCCAGACTTCCCCTGGCCCTCTCGGCTCACAGCAGATGGTTTGGGCCATGCAGAATGGGTGGAGAAGCGGGGGAGAGAGAGAGAGAGGGAGAGAGAGAGAGAGAGAGAGAGAGAGAGAGAGACAGACAGACAGACAGACAGACAGACAGACAGACAGACAGACAAAAATCTACTGCATTGAATATCACAAATACACATGGAATGTAGACAAGGTTTACTGTCACAACATACAGCACCAACACGAAGGCAAACCGCTCAGTCGAATGGTCATGACTAATGTGCTAGATGACACATGTGTTTGAGTGTTTTCAATTGTTACAAATAAAATGAATATATTTGACTCCTGCTTTAACTACACCGAAGTGCTTGGACATACACACACACCTACTGGCAATATATGGTCTCCTTCATGGTTAACATTACAGTTAGCATATTGATAGGAACGCACCCCTGCCGATGAATAAGGGAGTAGGAGGGCTTCACCTCCCTTATCCACGCCAGGGGTGCGTTCCAATAATCGTTCTTTAGCAATGACATTTTCAGATTTTGTCGCGATCAACATGGTACCCAAGGATCCAATGCGTATAGTAAACTAAAGAACCAACCCAAAGCGGCCTCTGAAAAACAGGAAGTGTATCCAGGAAGTGTTTGAGATTTTTCCACTACGGTATACACTGTGGAAGATAAACTCTTGGTTGAATTGAATGACATCGGCTCTGCTGTCTCATTTCCTGCTAATCGATCACACAAACTGCTACTGCCCGACCTACCAAAATTAAGTGACTGAGCCATGGGAAGGAACACAGTAGAAAGTAAACGTTTTGGAACTCAGCCCTGGTCACAAAAAACACAAGGTTCATTTCTACCTTTAAGGTGTTGGAAAAGTCGTTTAAGAGCCAGATCTGGCTTCAAACAGTGGAGGAAAATTGGGCTGATGCGTGGTACTCAATGATCAATTCACTTATCGGACAGCGACAGCAGGCGACCGGATCCGAAAGCCAAGCACGGCTGTCTGATTGAACGGGTTCGTACCGCAAGTCGAATAGATCTGCTCCGGCGGGACTCGGGTCTCTGCGATGTCTGCAGATCGGCTTACGCCAGCACATTACCAACAAGCCAGCTGCAGCGGTAGCTAGCATTCCGTCAACGCTTGATTGGCAAATGAGAGGCAAATCAAACCAACCAGAGTTTGCTGTGATTACTAATGGAGCAGTGATTATTTGAGGCGTGATAAAAGCTGAGGAAAGAAATGTTTAGAGTTGTGTTTTAGGCACAGTTTATAGGTCCACTTATTCAGGTGTCCAAGAATGGACAACTGTCAAGTGTTGTGACCGGTTAGCACACTGACCGCTAAGTGATTCACGGATGCTGCTTCGATTATAAACAAACAAAGCAGAGAAGGGTAGTTAGCATATTCAGAAGGCTTATGGCCATGGCTCATCTCCGAATTATAGATAGACGGTCATGGTCTTGGTCAAGGTTTGAGCCTTGATTTGGAAGTTTTTGCAGCCTGAAGTATAGAGCGGATAGTAGCTCTATATTGGATAATGGATGTGGAGTTTGTTTTCCCCCTATGTGTGTAGGTGTGTGTTGGTGAAAAGAGTGCAGTTGGTTACAAACCTCCCTAACACATGTATAAAGGTGATGTATCATGGGTATCTAGTGTCAGCAGCAATAATGAACAATGTTTGGGACATCTGAGTTGATTTTTAAAGAATACATTTCAATATCGTTCAGTTTACTTATGGAATATGCATAAGTAAACTGGCCTTTGGCCTATTAAACATGCAGTTTGTTTCCATACAAAAACTAAATCTCAACGTAGTGATTAACAAGCGAATAAGTACATTGACTTGTGTCAATAACGTAGACGAACACATCCACAAGGATACAACGCCATGGCAACGCGTTCATCTTCCACAGTTGTGGAACAAGCTTTTTTTATAAGTGAAATAAATTCTGTTTGACCCACCATACCAAGGCAGTTAGTTGCTGAAGTCTGTTGAATTCTCACAATCGTGGATTGCCTTCAAATCGTAGAAAAAGTGTCGTCTTCTCAATCTGTTCTTGAAGCTTAAAGACGTGGGAATTGGGAGTTAGTGTGAGACGACCTGAGACACATCAGCGTCAGACATGAAATGAAATCCATTCAACAGCTTTTAATACAATTCATGTTAAACAAGGGCTTTTATCTCATGATGGCATCCGGGACTCCTAACTCTCCATGGATGAGAAACAGGAAAGAGTCTGAGTAAAAATGGAAAGTGGTTTGAATTGGAAATTAGTGGAAAGTATTTCCAGTAATTAAATCGCTGCAGATAAACCACTGCACCCCTGTGAGTTCACATTGAGAAGATCAAATAAGACGGTCTATAAGAGGATTACGAAATACTATTTCTGTCAGAAATCACTCCATGTCATAGTTTCAACTATTTATTGCATGAAACGGTAATACACTTTATTTAGTGTGGCGGTATGGTTCCACTATTTGAGAGTGCTCCCTGATGTTAAATCGGAAGCATGACATACAGATATCGGGCAGCATGTGGCTCACGAGGTAGAGCGGGACCCAGAAGGTTGCTAGTTCGATCCCTGGCTCTTCCTAGAGTGTCGAGGTGTCCCTGAGCAAATCACCTTACTGCTCCCGACGAGCTGGATCTCACCTTGCATGGTTGACACCGCCGTCCGTGTGTGAATGTGTGCATAAATCTGTGAATGCGAGGCGCTTTGAGTAGCCACTGGCTAGAAAAGCGCTGTATAAATGCATTCCATTTACCAGATGTCAGATACAGTACACCGACATTTGACAACAGGGAGCGCTATAGAATCCTGCATGGGGTATATCAGATATCTCAACACATTGGAAAAGTTACAGAGCAGAAGAAAATCAGGCGAAGGCTGGGGTGATGGTGGTGAAATCAAGCTCAGCACACTTTACTTCACTGAGAGCGGGTTTTGGAGATGGAATTGACCACTTGTAAGTGTAGGTGCGTTTGATTGGTCCGTGTTAGCTGTCAGCGGCCCATAGCTATAGTCCCGCCAGAACTAGCTAAGCCAACTTTTATTAAATTGCTGAAATACTAACTGACAACCGCCCTTCAAAAGCCCAGCGAAGCCTAATTCATTTATCATAGCGACTGTGATAACATAACCTAAATGGCAAACCACCAACGATTCTTGTGGTGGTTCTTTCGAACAAAGAGGCTGACCCCTTTCCTGTCAGCACACTTTGACGACTGCGAATACAATTTCAACTGGCACACAAAAAACCCTCTATAGGAGAAAGGAGAAATTCTATTGCAAACAGAAATGTCCCTTCAAAGTCATACACAAAAGGAACATGACCCTGTGACAATAATTCTTCCTATTTTTACGTTTCTATAGGTTCCCTGCGTCGCGTGATATCAACTGACACACCTGTCATTAAGTGTATTATTTCCCCGTTCCACCAATCAAAACGCACCTCGGTTCAAACTTAAACCACCAAATATCCAGCTCCCAGAAAGGGAGGCAGACACAATCACTGGCAGGCAGGAGTGAAGGGTCTTTTGATGCCATCAAGCCTTTTCTGAGAGAAGAAAACATATGATTCAGCTGTACGTCAATAAAGAAAAGGGGAAAAGATGCTGAGTAGAGTATAGATACAGTACCTTCAGCCATTCGAAGCAGGCTGCGTCGCGTGACATTAAGAAGAAGCATCCGCACAGCAGGCGGCCCAATGTAAACCTTTGAAGCGGAGCAGCAAATTAAGAGTAGTGCTCTCAGAATAGGTGTCGCAAAATGACTAGCGAGATGTGCCCGCTCCACTGAAAGATATTGCTAATGTACTTCCTAGTTAGAATGTTTTACCTTCTCCACTGAAGGATATTGCTAATGTACTACCTAGCTAGATGGTTCTCCTCCACTGAAAGATATTGCTAATGTAGTTAGAATTGTGTTAGCCTCCACTGAAGGTATTGCGTTTATGCTAGCTAGCTAGTTGCGCTCTCCACACTAAGAGTTTGTAGAGGACGTGTTCTATGTAGTGAATTCATGTTTGGGACGGTTGCCTGACGTCCAACACTGCACTGAAATGGATAGAGCATTTTGTATGGTGTAGTAGTCGAACCTGCAGGAGGTTGTTTATTTGCAAATTATATTTCTATACAATTCTTAAAAAACATACATTGTGAATACATAAATGTTTTTTTTATAAACAAAATGCATGAGGCAAAAACAACTATAAAAACTATAGAATATCTTATAAAAAAAAAAGAATAAGTAAAATAAATAAAAACCACTATTACGTCAGAGCTGTTCTCCTACAATACAGTCATATAGTTAGTGAATACAGCAAAACGGTTGCACACATTAAAAGTACATTTATAACGTTTATCGAGTACATGAGACATTTATCTACAGACACATGTGTCTACGGTAACATTGTTCTGGAATCAAGTGTAACCACATTGGCATGATTATATCATAGAGCACATATCTATAAAAATGTGTAAATGGAGTGTAAAATGTAACCAAGCTCACTCAAATTCATTTTAGGCTAATTGTCTGCCTTCATAGCCCTTGTGTCTATTAAAAATACAACATCAAGTCATAGTCTTTATTTATTTATAAATACCAAAGAAACAAGCCATTCTTCACATTATGAACACATCACACTCTTCTGCTAAAGTGTTTCTGAGAGCGGATCACACTACAGAACCTCTGACCCCTTGACGTTTCTGTGGTTCTTTGTACTGACCAGAGCACCTTCAGTGTCGGCCTTGTTGAGGTAGCTGACGAATCCAAGGCCTAGTTTGGTGAAGTCAAGTTTGCAGTTAAGCACCATGCATGTAGCAGTCAGGTTTGGCCGGAAGACTCCCCACCCCTCACTCACTAGAGACGGGGGGTTCTAGTGATTGTGGTTCCTGTGGTTCCTGTGGTTCCTGTGGTTCCTGGCACCATTGACGGGAGAGATGTCAGGTTCTGGGCTGGTGGGGCGTTTACCGGGGGCTTCTCGGGAGATTTGATGGAGACACAGAAAAGGAGAGGAAGAGAGTTTCAAACAGACATATACACGACGCCTTTGTTTATCATCTCATCCAAAAGACCAGGAAACAGAAAGATAATCCACATTTTCATTAGATTGTACTGTGTTGATCAGTTTGCATTATTATTTTATAGAGGAGATCACCACCTCCTCTATAAAAATGAGTACCAGTTTTTAGGAGGTAGTCAGAAGTTAAGGAACATTTATACCTCAGCTATGTTAATATATTATACCTTCGCTATAGCGCCCATCGATATAACGCAACCTCCAATATAACGCAACCTCCAATATAACGTGGTGCTGGTCTTGAACCCAATTTTGCGGCAAGATATTATTTGATACGTTTTCCATCTCCGCAATTGAGTTGATTAAACCGAAAGAGTAAACCAAACACAAGTCTCAAACAGCGGAGCATGTATTTTTCTGTTAAGTTTATGAAATGAGGACATAATGGTCAAGTCAGCTGTACTTTCGAATTCATTTATTTTAGTTGTACCGTACTTCCTATAATAATATTGCGCTGCGTGAATGTGGTTGTCCCTGCATACACTGCATTCCTAACAAAATAAGTATGCAATATAGTATTTTTTTGGTAATTAGATTCTCGCTATAACGCGATCTTGGGAATATCATGGTCATATGGGTACCCCGATGATGGCGTTAGTTAAGTGTTAAGATAGTAAATCCCCTCCCATTGTTTACCCCGAGTCAACGATGAAAACGATCTCTCCCCCGGCTAGACCAGACCCTGAAAGACATAAACTACTGTCTCTAGTCTTGGAGTGGTTCTGTCTGCTTCAAACTGGGATCACTCCACACATCAGCCTGGATCTTTCTTTGGCTCGGACCCATTGTGTCAAGATGTGGGACAAAGCCAACTCTGATTGGCCCCCATCGGAGGAGAACCCTGGCCCCGTCTCCTGACTCCCCGCCCCAGGGCCAGCCGCCCTGGGGGGGCGCGGATCAGACTGGTGTTCCCCCCACAGTGGGTCGCCTCGCCCTGCCAGACTGCCCGCGACATTTCACAGCACTTTGGCTCAGCGCCAGCAACCAATCAGGACGCACAGAGCAAAGAGGAAGAAGGAAAGAACTTTGGGATGACAGAACGGCTTCCGAGGGATACGGTGGCCCTGAAACCAAGAGGGAGGGGAAAAGAAGGTAGGTGTGTTTTTCCCGAGGGTTTGTTGTTGACGTTTCCTCGGCACGAATGTTCCGTGCGCTCCGAAATGCCAAGCTGCTCTTTCCGTCGCAGGCTCCGTTTATAAGTTTAAAAAAATGGCGTGTTTAAAAGGTAGGTGCCGCTGGGGTTCCCCACGGGGGGGCGGGAGTAGAGGATTAGAAAAAGGCGGTGTGCACACGGCATCGTGCACACACCGCTAGTAAACACGCCCACACACACACTGCTGTACTCACGCCGGTCGGACCTGGATGAGCTGGCAAGGGGTGCGGACGGGGGATGAAAGGCTGGCGAGCGTGGCGCTTCGGGGCGTGGCGTCCAACTTCTTCTCCTGTGAAGTATGAAGAAGAAAGAGCTCTCAGATGTTGTCTGTTGTTGACGTCGCATGCAGCGTTTGTATTGTTGTAAAACTAAAAAGTTGTATTGAAGGAGAAGGGTTATTTGCTACGACTGTGCTACTGTTGATTAGGTATTCAGAGTGGATACCTATTGTTGTTTTCTCTTTGCTTTACTATGAACAGAACATGGATTTTGAACTTGAACTGTATTATTTGAGTTATGTACTTGTTGCTCAGTATCCTGAGGATCCCATTTGTCTGCTTTTTGTTAAATTTTTTGCATTTTATTGCTCATTTAAACGATTTAAAACGATTTCTGGAAAGCAAAAGGCACCCTGGAGAAAAGCTGCTTCTGTAACAGCACAGAAAAAAGGATGCAGGAAGGTTGAACGCATCTGGCGTAAAAGAAAACTTCATAATCACCATAATATCTATAAAGAGAGCCTCCGTGCCTACAATTTAGACTTAAAAAGTGCTAGAGAAACATTTTCCTCCAATATCATTAAAACCACTACTAATAATGTAAAAACCCTATTTGCAACTGTTGACAGACTGACCAACCCCCCAACACAAATTCCACCTGATCTCCATTCCACGCAGAAATGCAATGAGTTTGCAGCTTTTTATACTGATAAAATTGAAGGCATCAGACGCGCCATCAATATCTTCACTTCAAACAAAAATGTTGGACTACCACCCTGTTCAGGCAAAAGTAACGTGGCATGGATGGCTACTTTAATGTTATAGACTCTAAAACTCTTGTGGAGACTGTGACACAACTAAAGCCATCCACCTGTTGCCTTGATACTTTCCCTACCAACCTCTTTAAGAATGTTTTGACTGCCTAGCAATAGACATATTGCAGATAGTTAACAACTCTCTCCAGTCAGCCAATTTCCCAAAAGCCTTGAAAACTGCAGTTATTAAACCCCTTTTAAAAAAGCGGAGCCTAGATGCCTCTATTATTAACAACTACAGACCAATATCAAATCTACCCTTCATAAGTAAAATCATTGAGAAAGTTGTCCTCCAGCAACTTAATCACTTCCTGGCATCAACTGGTTGCTACGACACCTTCCAATCAGGATTTCGACCCCTGCACAGCACTGAGACCGCCCTTATTAAAGTTGTGAACGACATCCGTCTTAACACAGACTGGCAAAAACTCAATACTAATGCTACTAGACCTCAGTGCTGCATTCAACTCTGTAGACCATACAATACTTTTGGCCAGGTTAGAAAACTGGGTGGGGCTTTCAGGCACAGTCCTAAATTGGTTCAGGTCCTACCTACAAAATAGGAACTACTTTGTTTCCATTGACGACTTTGTATCAGAAACAACCAACGGGACATGTGGAGACCCACAAGGTCTTCTTCTTAGGACCTTCTTTATTCAACATCTACATGCTCCCACTAAGGCAAATCATGCAAAATAACAATATTGACCATCATTGCTATGCTGATGACACACAAATCTATGTATCGCTATCACCAAATGACTATCGGCCCATAGATCTGCTGTGCCAGTGCATTGAGCAAGTGAAAGACTGGATGTGCCGAAATTTCCTTCAACTAAATGAGGACAAAACAGAGATAATTGTATTTGGTGCTAAAACGGAAAGGCTTAAAGTAACCCAACACCTTCACTCTCTGTCCCTGAAAACCTCAATCAAAGCCAGAAATCTAGGGGTAATAATGGATTCAGATTTACATTTCGACAGTCACATCAAATCAGTTACAAAATCTGCATATTATCACCTTAAAAATGTAGCAAGACTTAGAGGGCTCATGTCCACCGAAGACTTACAAAAACTTGTACATGCCTTTATCACTAGTAAGCTTGATTACTGCAATGGTCTCCTTACAGGTCTCCCAAAACAAACTCTAAGGAAGCTTCAGCTTGTTCAGAATGCTGCTGCTAGAGTTCTAACAAAGACCAAAAGATTTGAACATATTACACCAATTCTTAAATCGTTACATTGGCTTCATGTAGGTCAGAGAATTGATTTTAAAATCATGTTGCTAACCTATAAATCCCTACATGGTTTAGGCCCAAAATATTTAACTGATATGCTTCCACCACATAAGCCTTCTAGACCACTAAGATCTTCTGAGACCAATCTGTTAATTATCCCCAGAGTAAACACGAAACATGGGAAAGCAGGATTTAGTTACTATGCAACAAATAGCTGGAGTAAACTCCCTGAGGATTTAAGACTTGCCCCAACTCTGAGCACCTTTAAAACAAGACTGAAGACTTTTATGTTTGCTTTAGCTTTCTGCTAAATCTTAAATACATTGCACTTTCTAAAAAGCTTTTTTAACTTTGCCTTTACTTTCTATTTTATTACTAAAATGCCTTTTTAACTTTCCCTTTATTTTCTATTTTTACCAGAAAGATACATGATCTGATACCAGAGAGAAAGGATAAGGGTTTGAGACCCAAGTTCTGTCCGGGTTAGAGTCCTAGAATCTGGGTTGGAGTCCCAGAGAAAGGAACAAGTTCCTTTAGGTGGGGTTGGAGTCCCAGAGAAAGGACCAAGTTCCTTTAGGTGGGGTTGGAGTCCCAGAGAAAGGACCAAGTTCCTTTAGGTCGGGTTGGAGTCCCAGAGAAAGGACCAAGTTCCTTTAGGTCGGGTTGGTGTCCCAGAGAAAGGACCAAGTTCCTTTAGGTGGGGTTGGAGTCCCAGAGAAAGGACCAAGTTCCTTTAGGTCGGGTTGGAGTCCCAGAGAAAGGACCAAGTTCCTTTAGGTGGGGTTGGAGTCCCAGAGAAAGGACCAAGTTCCTTTAGGTCGGGTTGGAGTCCCAGAGAAAGGACCAAGTTCCTTTAGGTTGGGTTGGAGTCCCAGAGAAAGGACCAAGTTCATTTAGGTGGGGTTGGAGTCCCAGAGAAAGGACCAAGTTCCTTTAGGTGGGGTTGGAGTCCCTGAGAAACGACCAAGTTCCTTTAGGTGGGGTTGGAGTCCCAGAGAAAGGACCAAGTTCCTTTAGGTCGGGTTGGAGTCCCAGAGAAAGGACCAAGTTCCTTTAGGTCGGGTTGGAGTCCCGGAGAAAGGACCAAGTTCCTTTAGGTCGGGTTGGAGTCCCAGAGAAAGGACCAAGTTCCTTTAGGTCGGGTTGGAGTCCCAGAGAAAGGACCAAGTTCCTTTAGGTCGGGTTGGAGTCCCGGAGAAAGGACCAAGTTCCTTTAGGTCGGGTTGGAGTCCCAGAGAAAGGACCAAGTTCCTTTAGGTCGGGTTGGAGTCCCAGAGAAAGGCCTGAGTTCTGTCTGGGTTAGAGTCCCGACGTCTGTCTGGGTTGGAGTCCCAGAATAAGGCCTTTGGTTCGTGGTTAGAGTCCCGACGGGTGTCTGGGTTAGAGTCCTAGAATCTGGGTTAGAGTCCGAGAATAGAAATTGACTAGTTGGAGTCCCAGAGAAAGGACCAAGTTCCTTTAGGTCGGCTTGGAGTCCCGACGTGGGTACCAGAGAGACTGATTTTAACTACATTGCACTTTATATTTTACTCATTTCTTTGCATATGTTTTCTTTTACTTATCTCTGTGAAGCACTTTGAGCCTGCCTTGTGTAATGAAAGTGCTATATAAATAAAGTTGCCTTGCCGCATTTTTCTGTTAGTATTATTTTTAATATGTTAAAAAAATATATAAACAGTCTACGGAACATGGTATTGGGTTGCTTGACACGCCCCCACCCCTTAAACACCGCCAGAGAAACTGAAGAAATCGCCAAAGAAGAGATCACAGAAACTCAGTCTCTGGAGCTTGCGTTGTGGCCCAGGATCAGGCCCTCAGCCACACCGCTACCTCACCCGCCCGTCCCTCAAACCAGCACCTCTGCCTGGGCGGCGGCTATTAGGACGAGTTGACGGCCATCGCTCTGGCGTGTTAACGCGGGAGTCGTTTGGCACGAACCAACAGAGAAATTAAAAGCGTTTTAAAAGGAGACGAGCGTGTCTCCGTTTAGGGGCCACGTTGTCAAACTGCTGACGCCGACCTTCTGCCAACAAGGACAAGGTGTTGATGGTTCCCTTGGCCGAGAGAGAGAGTGACAGAGAGAGGGGGACAGAGACAGACAGAGATAGAGACAGAGAGAGAGAGACAGAGGCGACAGAGAGAGAAGAAGACAGAGACAGACCGAGACAGAGAGAGACAGAGACCGAGACACAGAGAGACAGAAAGACAGAGACAGAGAGAGAAAGGAACAGAGAGAGACAGACAGACACAGAAAGACAGAGACAGAGAGAGACAGAGCAACAGAGACAGAGAACGAAAGAGACAG
The DNA here is from genome assembly GCF_949987615.1 of Pollachius pollachius. Classification (NCBI taxonomy): domain Eukaryota; kingdom Metazoa; phylum Chordata; class Actinopteri; order Gadiformes; family Gadidae; genus Pollachius; species Pollachius pollachius. Next base: position 9,595,127 of record NC_136949.1, read on the forward strand.
ACAGACAGAAAGAAAGACAGAGAAAGAGACAGAGACAGAGAGAGAAAAGATGAATTCATTGATCAATAGAAGCAGTGTAATAAGTGGATTGTCTCGCTGGTAACCGTTCTCAGTGCTCCGGTTCTGACGTTCCCCGGAGCTCAATCCACTCTACAGCTGGCCAGCGTGCGAGGAAAATAAAACTGATGGAAATTTCTTTCTTTTCCTCTACATAAGTTGCAAATTGGGTGATGCAATGTAGGCTGTCAAGAGTAGACACGCCGGCCCCGGCCCTGGCGTGGGCGAGGGAGAGGACTGAGGGAGAGAGACAGACAGAGATAGAGAGCATGAGAGAGACAGACAGAGAGAGAGAGAGCGAGAGAGAGAGAGAGACTATCTATATTGGCACTTCTATGTTCCCAGACAAAAGCCGATCTATTAAGAGACTAAAGGCACATAAAAAAACACAGGAATATGTAAAGTTGTTGCATTTGGGACACTGGCGCTTGTGCAACATAACAGTCCCATTTCTGTAGAGTGCAAAATCTGCGGATTAGCCTGTATGCATATTTGCACACTCATGTGCTTGCGTGTGTGTGTGTGTGTGTGTGGAAAGAGATAATGTGTGTGTGTGTTCCCATGTGTGCAATCGCTGTTTGTGCATGTGGGTGTGAATGTGCGTACGCGTGCGCTTGTGTGTACACGTGTGCCAGTGTGCACTCGTGCATGTGTTTGTGCGCGAGTGCGTGCACTCGCGTGTTTGTGCATGTGTGTGTTTGCATGTGTGTGTGTGTGTGCGCGCGCCCAACCCACCCAACACTCCTGTATCTGCCGCTTGGACTCGTCCAGCTGATGCTGCAGGTCCCGTACGACGTCTTTGTGTTTGGCGTAGCGCTGCTGCACCGCTTCCCTCTGCCGCTGAGACTCCTGGTGGCACAAAAAACCAACGCTGTGTCGCCAGAACCGCACAAAACACAGCCACCCCTAACACCCCCCCAGAACACCCCGAGCTGAGCCAGCAGCTGGGATCCACCGGCTCCCAGCACTCGGGGCCAGATGGGATAACTGGGCACATGTTGGCCACGCGACTCCCCCCATGTGGAAAGCTCTCTCCGACACATTATACCTCAACCTGCACCGACCCAGGTAATAGTGTGGGACGTATAAACACCCACCACAGTCGGCAGGCTAGGTTACCCTGCAGAATACATTAAACCAACTTTATTCACCTATACTAATGAATACACCAACCAGACTGTACTAAGCTAGGTTACAGAATACACTAAGCAGGCTGTACTAACCTAGGTTATACTACTGAATACACTAACCAGGCTGTACCAACCAAGGATACAGAATACACTAACCAGACTGTATTTATATATAGTATAGAATGCACTAACCAGTCTGTACTAACCTAGGTTAACTACAGAATGCACCAACCAGGATGTAACCTTGGTGATACTGCAAAAGGCACCCACCCTCACCTCAGTCTGTCCTCACCTATTTCATTCAATTACATGCATTTACACCAATTTCCGCATAGCACTTAATAGTGCTATGCGGATACCGCCCGACCATATTGTGTAGTGTGGAGTGCGTGTGGCTACAGACGGGGGTTGCTATGCAGCAAAACGGCAGGCTCACCTCCAGGTCTCTGAAGTCCTCCGGCAGACTCACTTTCTCCGGCATGGACTCCAGGTGATCCAGGGCGACCCGCGTACTCTGGTGACGCATGCACGCACGCACGCACGCACGCACGCACGCACGCACACACACACACACACACACACACACACACACACACACACACACACACACACACACACACACACACACACACACACACACACACACACACACACACACACACACACACACACATTAGACCTACATCGCGTGTCGAAAGCCAGGCTGCCAGAAAACGCCATATAATGACACGGCTGCAAGGGACCGTTGGCTGCGAGCACAATCCGAGACGCTTCAGGGGGTTCCCAGGCCTTGCTGCGTTACAGCTCGTCCAACATGTCCACTAATTGACTGCTTCCGTTTCAACCCCCTAACAGCCAAGGCGGTACCTTGACACCGGGCTACATCTTGTTCTGATCCACCTGTGAATTGAGAGGTGTCCTTATTTAAATCCATGCCTCCCTTCTCCTCCTCTGGCCGTGGATGCTGAGGTCCCCGCTGGCCAGAGAAGGGGTCATGTAGAAGCTTCATGTTCTAGCGGCACTACGCTTCAATTAATTCACGCGACAAGTCTCCCTCTTTCTCCCTCCCCCCTTTCTTTGCCTCTGTCCCTCCATCCCAATCTCTCCTATTTGCATGTCATCTTACCCTCTGTAGCTCATTTTGTCTCGATGTTCAAGTGTTCCTTGAATGTTCCCTTCAGTCGCTTGAACTGTCTCTCAGTTTCCCTTGCTCTCACTGTCTCACTAGCTCTCTCTCTCAAAGTGTAACTTTCTCTCGCTCACAATCAAACTTTCCCTCTTTCACAATCTCACTTGCTCTGACTGACCCACTTGCTCTCTCCTCTCTATCACTTGCTTTCTCTGACCCACTTGCTCTCTTTCACGCTCACTTGCCCTTTCTCTGTCTCACTCGCCCTTTCTCTCTCCGTCTCACTTGCACTATCTCCCTTAGTCTCACTTGCTAAGTTCCTTTACGAGCCCCCGTTGGATGGCCTTATAACATAATGGCGATGAGGCAGGCGCCAATCGATATGGAGGGGAGTTCGGGAGACTTTTTAACCGTGTTATGTTTTGGCGTTTTTTCATTTTTCAGTGCCTTTCAAAAATCGAATCGTCTCGCGGGGCCTGAACTTCAACATGAGTATTTATTTATTGAGTTACTTATTCTTCTTGTATCGTGTAATCAGAATGCGATTAACAATTAAATGCAATTACAATCAATGCAGTTTGGTTCGAAACAATCAAGTCTTACCATTTCAAGGTCCAACACACGATCCTGTCGAGACAGAGAAGTTTACTTTGATTAATCACTCGCATTACAGACACTTTGTTAGAGTGCCTTCTGTGTGTGTGTGTGTGTGTGTGTGCGTGCGTGCGTGCGTGCGTGCATGCATGCGTGCGTGCGTACGTGCATGTGTGTGCCTGTCAACTGAAGGGAAAAAGGAACAGTCTGTTCTAACAAATAAGCAACTAAAGAAATATAATCCGGTAGGGAGTTATTTTTTGATACACACACACACACACACACACACACACACACATTACCACACAAACACACATTCCAACATAGAGACTAACACCCACACACCCAACCCACACATGCATATGCATACACCACCCTAATTTACTCAGCCCGACTCTCACACACACAAACACCCCAACCCACCCACACGCCCACACACCACTCCCCCATGCGTTTCCCTGGTGGATCTGAGCGATTTTCCTGCTCTAATGATGCATAAGTGATGCTTTGCCGCCTAACTGCCACTCAAACACACACCTGCCGGATTGTTCTGTCCTCCCCCACTCCACCCCGCGCGGTCTGTGTGCCCGTTATCGGTTTGTACTGTAATACACTCTCCTCTCACTCCCGCTTCCTATTCTACTCTCCCCTCTAGTCGAGTGCCCTTTTTTCTCTCCGCTATGTCAATATGTACGATCGGTCACTTTCCCCCTCCCTCACTGTGGCCACACTTCTCCCTCTCTCTCACTCTCTGCCATTTCGCTCATTCTCTCCCTTCATCACAATATATCTGTCTCTCTCTCTTCGTTGTCAGTGTCTCTCTCTCTCCCTCACTGTCTGCCTCTCTCATCCCTCATAATTAAAAGCTTGTCTGGGCCTGAGACAGCTGAATAATTGTGTGAGAGCTCTGGCAGGTGCCACCAAGTCACTGCAGATGGTGGCCTCTTTACCAGCGTGCACATACCGCCTGACCATATGCACGGAGAAAAAAATCATGTACGGGCAGAAACATACGTGCACCGCATAGACACAGGCACTTGCGCTCCCAAATGCACGCACGCACACACACACACACTTTACTAATTTAAATACACAATGGCACACAAAATATAGAGACAGACGTACACAGAAATACACATGCAAACACAGTTCCACTGAGATGTAATGGGGATTAGTGGAGCCATTGGGGATGTGAGGGACAGGCCTGTACATGTGTTGTGGAGACCTGGTCCTCTGCTGTCTAGTACCATGGAATACTAGCTGTTGTTGGTGACTCGTCTTCAGCAGGGTCCTACTACAGCACCGTGTCCACGCATAACCAGGGGTTAGGGGTTCCATTCCCAACCAGACCCCCAACCTACCCATGCTCAGAATGTGTCTGAGTGAGTGAGTGAGTGAGTGAGTGAGTGAGTGAGTGAGTGAGTGAGTGAGTGAGTAAGAGAGAGAGAGAACGTGTGCGCATGTTGGCCTGGCTCTGAGCCTCATTTGTAGCGTCTGCTACAATACAAATACAGTAGAAGTTTCCACACAGACCTGAAGGTCTCTCATCTCCTCCTCCTTCCTCCGGCTCCTCTCTAGCAGCTCTGGAAGGAGACCAAACACAGTGGATGAGAAAATTAGCGCAATACAGTAGAAAGGTTACTTACGTTTTCCATTTTTTCTTAATTCAGGTTTCAGGGACACGTGGCGGGAGAACCTTGTTTTTAATGGCCCCGAGATTGATTTGCAGATGAAGAAATATATAAAACATACCAATATATATAACGTACTGATTTACACATTATTTTCAAACAGTAAATTTAAACATCAAGAATTCACCACCAAACATTCCCTGTCTGTTAGTACCCTGGCGCTATGAACGTGTTTAGTTATAGAATGTTTTAAAGTTTATTCCAGGAGTGAGGTGCACAAAAGCTACTGGATCCTTCCCAACCTGAGCGGGACTGTCGACCTGTGCGGTGTTAAGCAGAGAGAAGGAGTGGGTCTGGTCACATCCTAACCTTCTATGCTCCAGTCGAATAGTGAGATGATGTTAGGTGCTAGTTTTATATAAAAGTGGTATATAAATATGTATAAATACATTTAAATGTTGACATTTAACGCAGCGTTGGGTCGAGGGTCTGGCTTTTGAGGATGGGAGAGCCATGGAAACTGGATATGGTACTCGCTCCAAAACACTTACAACATACCGTGCACTATCCTGAATATAACCAGAGCCACGTTGTAGAGATACTCAATCGTGTTGTCGCTAAATAAGTCTCATTATAAAAAAATGGGTATATGCCAGGGGATTCTTTTCTTTTCGGGAAATGTACATTTGGTCCACAACTGTTGAGTGGCTTTCTGTATTTTCAGACCTGTGCAAGCATATTCACAGCCACTTAGCGCTGCTCTTGGGGCTGAATGCATCACTAAAGTCATTTGTTTGGCAAAATAGGAGCTATAATTAGCATTATACCTTGCCTTTAACTATCATTTATCATTTAGCAAATGCCGAAGAGACTTCGAGAACATTCCGATGCATCATCATCATTAAGGTCAGGGTTATGGGAATCTTAAGCATGCCAAGGTAGGCTGTAGACAAAGGGGAATCCAACCCAGGAGCTTTGAGCTGGCATTCAAAACACCCTAGCCACTACTCTATCCTCTGTCAGCATTGAGAGAAAATCCTTTATTGGTACGTCTCAATGTATGGGGGGGCGTGGTAGTTTAAAAGGAAGGGCAGGTCATCTGACAAACTCTGGTTGGTGTCAGGCCCTCAGATCATGGCGCAGAGATGCCCTTGAGCGAGACTTCCCAGTCCTTGAATGTCACAATCTTGGTGGACATTCGCATTTTGGTGCATGAACAGCATGATTGATGACCGGTATCAAAATTCACTGTGATTCGCTTTGGATTAAAGCGCCTGCTAAATTGTGGCTAAATAGTAAAAAGTCAATAGAATATGTGCGAGATGCATCAGAAGCAGAGAATGCATTAGGCTCAGTGGGGGGATACAAACAGAGCCCATTCATTGAGGAAGTCACCTCGGGCCACGATGTTTGACGGTTCCAGAAGTTGATCGGAAAGTTTTGTGCTTAAGTAGGCTAATCCGTTTGGAACCCAATCCCCGCACGCAGCCTCGAGCACCCTCGGCATTGTGGGTAGCAGATGCCTTCCGTGGCAAAAGTTAAAGAAGAGGTATTAGAAGGGGGTAAGATGGTTGGCTTAAGAATAATAATAATAATAATGGAAGAAGGGAATGCAGCATAAGCACACCCAGGATCCAGGCTGAGGTGCAGTGGACCTCGGCAGGTTCACCATGCTGAGGGGGTTGACCGTAGGCATCTGTTCAAGCGCTCTATACATGAAAGGTATAACACTAAAGGATAACAACACCATTGTTGGCACGCGGGGGGCAGTTCTAACAAGGTGTTTGTAAATGACATGCGACCATGTGTGATCTAACCACCATGAAACGGTTTGATACTTTGATACAGTGTTTATTTTCTTTCTTATCAACAACATGGAGCAAGGCCGCGCAATGTGTGCCTTGTATTCCCTCAACTGCCCTGGAAAAAGCCCAGACAAATCCTGCATTAATCATCGGTTCAAACCCCTGGCTTATGCACAGCTGACTCTTAATACTGAATCAATATATTGTGTTTGTGTTGAATTAACCGCCAGGTTTTAAAGCATGAACGAAGCATTTTCATACCAATTCCGTCTCCAACGGTCCGCCATGGGACTGTCCAAATGTTCCTGGAGCTCAGCACACTGCCGTGATTGCCGCTCAATTTTTCTCACTTTCCGTCTCTCGCCCCGTTCTCAAGTTCGATATTCAATCACCCGAGGATGGCTGAATCTCCGCCCCCACGTGCACTCTATCACACACACACACACGCACACGCACACATACTCACACACACAGCATCCCCTGACCACTGTAACCAAGGAGCTTCTCGGAATGTAAGAATTGCCTCTGAGGAATGCCTGAGATCTCTCCCAGTAACGACCGGGCTTGGAGGTCGGAGAGATTGGTTCGCCCGCCGCTAAACGTTTGCTTTTAGCCTTTCAGCTCGGCGGGTTCAATCGAGCACGGCGGGGAAGGGAACGCGCGCTACTGTTGCAAAATTGTCCGCCATTGCTTTATTTTTATGTTCAGTCACCTCCTGGCCGATGTAAGGAGTCAAGTCCCCGGACTGGTAATTGGTGGAACTGGAGACCGGAGTATGGAGTGTACAGTAGTAGTAGTAGAAGAAGGAGGTTAGTGTAGTACGGAGGTTCCACTGGTTAGAGCGATCGACTCATAGCTGCAGGGTTTCCGTTTGAAGCCCATTGTGTCTTAAGCCCTACTTGCTCATTAACGATTTAATCTAGATAAAATGGAAAACTCTCCATTGAATAGTAAATGTTAAGAGCAAATAGTGAGGCAACATTTTATTGGAACTCCTCTGGAGTACTCGGGTCGAGCAAGGGGCTACGCTTGTACACTTCTGTCCATCTAACACTAACACTGCAGGCTGAGGGTGCGAATGATTTCAAGTCGAGTGGGCTGACGGATGAAGGCCAGGCCACAGTAACCTAGGCGATGCTCTCGTCATCCCTGTCGGACGGCAGACAGAAAACTACCACAGAAACTTTGTACCTCACCCAATGGATTGAGAAAGAAAATTGGAAAGAAAGACTGGTTGGATCAGGCTCTCATTGTGACTGCTTTGGGAAAAAGATCTTCGAAAAAAGATTAATCTCCAAGAACAAAATAATTAGGGAGGTTTACGCTTCTTCCTGCAGTAGACAGGGGGGAAGCAGTCAATTAGCAGATGGGGTTTTGAAAGCTCTCTCAGTGTGTTTAAAGGCCAACAAAACAGAAAATAACTTAATCTTAACAACACAACCGCTCCAACGCACACCCACGCCAAACAACACTGAAGAGCTAGACAAACAATCCCTCCACCTTCCTCTCTCCTTCTCCAATCCACCTCTCCCCCCTATCTCCCCCTCTCCCTCTTGTCTGTTGCCCTCTCTCTCTCTCTCAGTCCCTCCCTCCCCTTTCTCCCTACCCCTCCTCCCCCACATACCCTCTGCCCTGCTTGTTTCCTCTCTCTCCCCCCTCCACCCCTTTCAAGCCCTCGGTAAGCCCTGCCCCCTCTCACCTCTGCCACTCCCTCCCCCTTAATGGAGGCCCAAATTAGGGCCATTTTCTTTGATTGTTGAGGCGAATCCGCTGGAATAACACCCTGTTCCGGCGCTCTGGAGAGCAGAGCTGCAAATGTGTCAAGAGGTGAGGAGGTGAGGTGGGATTGGAAATATTTAACAGCGGGAACGCTCAACAAGACACAATCACACACACAAACATACATACATACACAGTGGCATTCGCACAAAAAAGAGGCACACATACACCCACACACAAGAGACACTGGCATGTGCACACAAACGCAGGCACACATACACCCCAGTGCTCGGATAACAGAACACAATATTATAGTCGAGGGAGAGGAATGGAGGGAGAGAGAGAGAAAAAGGTAACGTATAAAAGAAGATGCATCAGAAACAACTGTGGTGATCTTAAAGCAGACACGGCACGCCCAAGTACAACACAAAGATGGTGGTGGCGGCAGCGAGCACCATGGCGTCGGGCACCGTGACGTCAGCGCGTTTGATTGCCTCAAACCTCCATCGCCACCATCTCGCTACAACAACCGCAGCGGAGGTAGTAATAATAAAGGGAAAATAACCTGGCTCTGAAATGCACTTTTTCATTTCTTCCGTCAGAAGCGAGAGGCGCAGTGGGAGTAGATTTCTCTGGAAAACGCTGTCAAAGAACCTTTTTGCGTCGGGTGACTTTGAAGACTTTTCCTTTTTTTTTTTTGCCTGTTTCTTTGCTTTCAAACTTTAAAAGTTGCCACGAAGAGGGAGCTTGGCTAGAATCCGCGTTACACACCTGCGTGTGTTTGTACCCGAGTGTCGGTGCATAAGAATTTGTATATTTGTGTATAGAATGCATTTGTGCCTGACTACGGAATTTGTAAATGAGGATCTGTGTCTACGTACTACATTCCTTGGGAATATATTTACGTGTCTGTGTGCGCGTACCTGCTTAGGTAGATCGACCCATGTGTGTGTGTGTTCGTGCACCTGCTTAAGTAGATGTGCGTGTGTGTTTGCGCGTGTACCTGCTTTAGTAGATCTGTGTTTGTGTGTGTGTGTGTGACTGTAAGCTCGTCAGTGAGAGGTGAAGCGAGGTGCTGCTGGTGCTCCACCTTTCTTCTCCGTGCCCAGCGAGTGCAGCAGTTTCTCCTGCCGGTGGAGCCGCTGCAGCAGACCCTCCTGCTCCTCGTCCCGGCTCCGCCGCGCCTCCTTCAGCTGCTCCTTGGCCTGCTGCTGCTGCCTCCTCAGCCGGCGCTCCCGGCCCTCCCGCTCCTGTACCTCCTCGCACAGCCAGCGGAGTTTGCTCTGGGAGGAGGAGGAGGAGATGGAGGAGAAGGAGATGAGAGGAGGTGGAGTAGATAGAGGAGGAGATGGAGGAGGAGGAGGAGGAGATAAGAGGGGGTGGAGGAGGAGATAAGAGGAGGTGGAGTAGATAGAGGAGGAGGAAGAGGAGATGGAGGAGGAGGAGGAGAAAAGAGGGGGTGGAGTAGATAGAGGAGGTTGAGTAGATGAGGAGGAGGAAGAGGAGATGGAGGAGGAGGAGGAGATCAAGGAGGTGATAAGAGGGGGTGGAGGAGGAGATAAGAGGAGGTGGAGTAGATAGAGGAGGTGGAGTAGATAGAGGAGGTTGAGTAGATGGAGGAGGAGGAGGAGGAGGAGGAGATGGAGGAGGAGATAAGAGGAGGTGGAGTAGATAGAGGAGGAGGAAGAGGAGATGGAGGAGGAGGAGGAGATAAGAGGGGGTGGAGGAGGAGATAAGGGGAGGTGGAGTAGATAGAGGAGGTGGAGTAGATAGAGGAGGTGGAGGAGATAGAGGAGGTGGATGAGGAGTTAGCCGGATTAATTAGGGAAGTGGTAGCCCAAACTTTCAGACCGCAATTAATCAAAAACTTTGGACCACTTTTACCATGCTTTTGTTTGTGGTCCTGTACCTTACGGTATGCTGTCTCTCATATCGTAACGCAGCTTGGACCATGCAAAGGCAGCCCAGAACAGAAAAATAAAGTTATTAGAATTAAATGACTGCCACTAGCATCAGAGTAGACGCACTCTTAAATGTTTGTCAATATTCCGTTGGCACGCCAGAATATTTAGTTAATACTTTGGCAGAATTAAAGAAAGCCAATGTGTGTGGATGAGATTCCGCATTAATTCAATTTAAGTAATTTAATTTAAGTTTTTGGAAAAAGTAACGGGAACGTTTTGTCAATGTCAAGCAACTTATTTCACTAGCTGTCTTGACATGGTGCTGTCGTTCTTCTGGTGAACACTACAGGGCGCATTGGGTTTTATTATCGGCTCCACTCATCGTTAAATTGAGACTTTTAATCTTATGAGCGACCACGCCGGGACACATAAACTGTCAGCTGTGGACGTTACACATCGGGGAATAACTGAAATGGGGTAATGAAGAAACGTAACCTGGAAACAGTATAACAAGGCACACATACTCGACAGTAAAAAGAAACAGTCATAATTGATCCCTTTCCATTTCACATTTCAAATCAATATTCCAGACAGACAATCTAATAATAAACACGGCAAAGAGGGAGCCAGATGATGTTTTCTATACATTGTCCGTTAGTATAACTATAACTGTGGTTTTGAAGAAGATACTCGAATTGTTGGTGTTTTACCAAGAATTACAGAGACCGGGTTTTAGCATTCGCTTGAAGAAAGCTCAAGGAGGTTTGTATTTGTCTATCTTCAGTTGCTAAAGAAAGCCCAGCCGTGCTTTGTTTGTCCTGAGTTTCAAGTACGCAGGCATGAGAAATAAGAAATGAACAGAGAAAGCTTTATCAACACGCAGCCCATTAACGCAGTGCTTGCAATGCGTAAAAAAAATATTTCTTGAAGTAGTACAAAAAATAAGCATGATTAATCCGATGCTTACTTTTACCTTGAAATTAGATAAGAACATTTGAAAACAGGGCACCCCCACTTGTAACAAATGATTAATAGCTGAGACGAAAAAAAATCGTTATATATCGGGGGAAAAGATAGCCAGTTCCCTTTTAGCAACTAGGCAACACAGTTGGCTAAAGTGACACCCCGCAATTCCAAACTCCAAAGGATTTGGCTTTAATTAGATATTTGCTGTTACTGATTAATGGCCCCGTATCAAAGGGATAGCACAAGTGAAATAGAAATGCATGAGATAAGATTTATTGTTCCTCCAACATGTGTATTTAATCCAGGATAAACATTGAAAAAATAAGCATGCACTTCTTTGTTCGCTCAAATGAAACGACATTCCCATAAGGTGTCAATCATCTGTCCACAGAGACCTGGCTTCAAGCTCCAGTGAGCAAACTGTCCATAAAATTGTTTTCTGTCAAAAGAAATCATTGCTTACTTTACTTTTTCCAGTCAGCTACCGTCACCCGAGGAAACGATTTTAAGGGATGACTCGAAACAGTTGACTGTTGTCAAGCCACGCTCTACAGAGAGCTCCGATTTCAATATAAAGAAGACTATTTGATGGGGATAGAAGCCCAGCAGACTGCTGAGCAGTCACCAATGGGAAGACGATATACAAAAATAAAAAGCTTTCCAGCCCTTGTCCAAGAAACTGTTAAGCAATACTCAATTTGGGTAAAACAAGCTATAGGAGCGAGAGTGGCTAATTGCTTTGACTTCTATCATACCAACAGAAAACACATGTTCGAGTCAACGGCAGCGACTTCACCCAGCCATAAATCCAACTACTTAATTGCTTTGTTCTTCTATATGTGTAACCGTTGTGTTCATAATGTACATAATCATGTGCTTGAGTATACATGAAATACTTCATAAAACATTCGAGGGAGAGAGAGAAAAAAATAAACATTTAACCTTTAACTCTGGTGCATGGACTTATAGAGAAGGCATCCAACGGATACCATTACTGCTATGGATTAATAATAGCCAAAGGGCATTGCAAAACGGCAATTATCTGTAGGGGTCCAGAAAGCTGCAGGACTTCTGCGTTGTATTCAGCGCACGCCCCACATTGTGTCCGGGGTGTGTGATGCAGGAATCTGCATCGGCTTCCTCTCTCCCTCTCTCTGATAATATCTTATTTAAATGTAGGCATCGGTTTGTAACAGAGCCTCCAATGGCGTGCTCTGACTGGGACTTGGGCACAGCGCGACACACGACACAGTGTCTACACAGGGTATAACATATTGCAATACACGAATCACAGGATGTGATAAATATCGCAGGGAGAGAACGAGTATCATTTGGCATTTAACGCTTCCAAAATGTTGGCCGCAACAGACGATTTTGCAAATTTTTGGCAGAATTCAAGAAAGCCAATCTGTGTCGACGAGATTCCGCTTCAAGTTCCGTTTAATTTAATTGAGAAATAAATTGTGTGGGGGGGAGAGTTACAGCGGTAGAGTCCAGCAGCAAGTTTCCAATCTACTTTTTCCTTGGTTTAGGAATAGCAGATGTTTTCAGATTACAGTGAGCCGGTGATACATCATTCTCCCACTGGCAGGCCGCTTGGCATCGTATGGGCATTAGCATATCATTAGCATATCGTGTAGGAACGTCTCCAAAGAGCAGCTCATTTATCTACGTTTGGTTATGTAACACACACGTGGGAACGGAGACGACATCACTAGCTAATTAGTGATCATCCGGCCATGTTTTTCTATTGTTCATCATATTTATTTGGATTTAAGATGATCCAGATATTAATCAAATGCCGTTCGTTGTAATTGCTAATTGCGATGCGATTAGAAAAGATGAAGTTTCGAGGATTTTCTCAGTTGCACCTGGGGGGTTGGTGAGGGGTGTGGGGTGGTGAAGAAAGGGGGATGTGTATGTCTCGGGGGGGGGGGGGGGGGGGATACCTTGGTTTCAGCGAGCCAGCGTTGAGGATCCTTCACCAGTCCAGGTATCTGGGCGATGGCCTGATTTAAAGGAATAGAGAGGAATCTATTGTTTACGTTGGTGTAAATCATGTTGCGTTACTTTGGAAAAAAAACATGTATGATTTCATTTATTTTCAAAGGTCATGTCTATATGCAGTGTGTATGGAGATGTATGATAGAGGCAGACATGACTTGCTTATTGCAAGTACATTTTTTTATGATAGCCAGGAAAGTAAAATGTTGATAAAAAGTAAGTAGTAGAAAGGAACATAATTCAAACACGGCAGACGCTGTCAGCCTTTGGTCTGGTACACAAAGAGAAGGCAAATACACAAAGAAGAAAGTACACACATACACTGCGCGTGCGCGTGTGTGTGTGTATAAACAACAGCTGAGGGACTGTTTTCCATCAGTAGCAGACAAGGATGTCAAATTGAGTAGCAGAGTGACATTTTGACAGCCAATAATAATGACACCCACACACTCCCACACACACTTAAAACTCAGTATACCCAATACAAACCTACAAACATACACCTACAAAGGTTACAAGCCACACTAGGGCAAACGTGTGTGTGTGTGTGTGTGTGTGTGTGTGTGTGTGTGTGTGTCTGTGTGTGTGTGTGGACAGTGACAGCAGTGGAGGCTGCAACACAGGTGGGTGGGTGGGGGGGGGGGCTTTCCTCTCCATCTCTACAAATAACACGGAGCATCACCTACATAAGTCAATGCACAGGTTCTCCCGCACCTGTCAATCATCCAGTCCCAGCCGAGCGGAAGTTGATCTACCCGACCTCCTTCCTCCTCCTCCTCACCCCCCCGAACCATTGCCATAGAAGCACCCCCCACCCATCTCTCCTGTCTCTTCACCTACTACTCCGGTGTTTGTTTCTCGGTTCTTTTTCAGTGTTTGTGAAAAGAATCCACTCTTCCCGGAGCCTCCATGGCGCCTTTGGGTGGGTTTCTAACGTTTAAAACGTCCCATTGGAGGGTTGGTGTTTAAACATCAACGTATAAAAAGGTAAAAGGAAGACGGAATTGAAACCGCGATCTGGCAGCTTTCCAGTGGAGACCGGTGATGGCCGCGGCGCCACATTTCAAGGTGCCACGCAGCGGCGTTTGTTATGGCCTCCGCAACGCGTCTGTTCTTTTTTTCCTCTCAGTCGCCGAGGAACATTGGAAGTTGGCGGCGACAGACGGGCGATTGATCCTTGTGAGAGGTAGTCGGGCCCGTCCCACAATGCATTGCCTTTTAAGTACGCGCCTCTCTAAAAACACAGAAGTGGAACAGAGCAGTCCCAATAGTCTTCAACCCGACCTCGACGGTACATTTACCCGCCGTCACAACCAGGTGTGAGTACAACTTGGAGCTGCGGTCCCCACAAAGTAGGCAGGTCCCTCTAAGTAAGTGAAACGCAACACACCCTTTAACAGATATCGACTTCCCTCATTAGGCCGATCGCTATCGCCGAGTTTAAGGGAGTGAGGGAGACGGGTGAGGGACAAATGGGAGCAAATCTATATGAGCAGATAGAACCAAGCTAGCTTCATTAGCCTTGTGGGAACTGCGGGGAAAACGAGCTCTAGCCGTTGCAGAAAAACACAAACTCTAACTGCTATGTAGGGTTGTGGAGTTATTATTTGGCCAAGAGGAGGGTTAGATACAAGATACATAACTTTAAATATAGGCTCCTGAAATTATATACTGAGTCACAAAATGAAGCACTTGATTTGTAGTATCACGACTGATAAAGTCATTATTTTTGCATTAGGTTTTACTGGAATAGGAACTCACTCATCGTTTGAAGGAGAAGGCTGATGTGTGAAAAACTAATCCAACAAAACGTGTTTTGTTTAGTTTGGATGATTTCTATGACTGCATCGGCGTCTTATCTCAAGGGAATTGCACTAATCCATTGCAACTGTGATTCCAAGGTGCTATTTGAGTAAACAAATGACCTTTTCACTTACAGCATACACAATAAATAAGTAAAATGGAGGAATAAATAAAGAAATACATAAACAAACAAATAAATAAAGAAATAGGATCGAATATCGGAAACAAATTCACATGCCAGTTCTTAACTTAATTCAAGCTTTAAGTCGATACGACCTTCCCGACAGCATGCTTGGGTTGATTAGTATACCAATGTATGCTCCGTTGGTGCGCGCATAGCATGTGCTCCACTGAAAGTTTCACGAGGATGTGCGTCATGCTGTTGCATACCGTTGGTAGATTAAAGCACCACTGGGTAAAGGTATACCAAACATGGGAGGAATCTGGCGTTCCTTAAAAGGAACTGGATACGAATGTTAGGAGGACATAAGGTGAAGGATTATTTAGTGAGAACGATCTGGTTAAATACACAGACTCTAGCACCTTCAAGCATCAATACGCTGAGAGGAAAAACAAAAAAAAAATTAAGAAACAATTTAACAAACTGAAAAATATTAAATAAAGCAGAACACCGCTATGCATGTGAATTTCTGCAGTATTAAGGATTCTCCAAAGCTGTAGGAGTAGATAATTGCCTAAAATCAGGCGAAGAAAAATAAGAACAGGAAAAAAAGAAACACGCATAACAACAATGGCGTGGCTTGCTTTGAATACACACTAATAAAGAATGAAAGACAAAGAAAAAGAGAAAAATACAGAACGAAAAGGAACAAGAGAAAGAAAATGACCAACAAGAACCAAAATGACCCAATACAGAATTACTGTTGAGTGGTGTGCTCCTCACCTGAAGCTTGTCTTCTGCGTTTCTGGCCAGGCTCCTGCATGCCTTATCTAGCTCCTCCCCCGCGGAGGATAGGACCGCCTCCTGCTCCGCCTCCAGACGAGACACCTTCTGTCCAAGTGAAGCAAGCTCCACCTCCGAGCTCCGCCTCCGCTCCTCCCCCGTCCTGGCCTAGCGGAGGGGGTGAAGGAGGTCCATGTTACGTTAAACACACACACACACACAAACACACACACACACACAGACACACACACAATTGAGTGTTCCCTCACACATGGTAAACACATTTTTCGGGGCTACACAGACGCCGCCGACACACACACAACAAGGCGTTTTCCTTCACACAATGAAAATAGATTTTCTGTGCTACACTCCGACGTGCCCACTGACAAACACACCACTTCGTTTTTTCATTCACACCTCTGTAAATACATTTAGGGCGCTACACAGCAGACACGCTGCCAGCACACAAACACACACACAACAGCGTCCAACATACGCACACACACCATTTTTCTTCCCCTCACAAAGACAACAACAAACACAACATGTGTGGTTAAGCTAAGTATTCCCTCTTCTTTCGCTAACTGGGGTCTCCATAGCAGAGGGGGGCTTTGTCTCACCCAGGCAGACCCATCGGCCCATTGGATCAGGTGGGGGGGGGGGGTGCAGATCATTACTGATGAGCTCCTTGATAATAAAGCCAGGTCTGGACGCCACCAACCCCACCCTCCACCCCCCCAGGGAATTTCTGCCACTTATCAGTATGGTGAGCCCCGTGGTGGTTCAATACATAACCTACTGGATTCCATCATGGAGGGAATGGGCTTTGATAAAAACTTGATTGGGAAGAAGAAAAACAAAAGAGCAGGAGTAAATGGAGGGGGGCAGAGGGAGAGAGGAGATAGGAGGAGAAAGGAAACAGGAGCGTAGTGGAGGTCAGAGTATGAAGAATGAGAGAGTAAGAGGACAGAGGAAAGGAGAGAGGAGAGGAGGGAAGAGTAGAAAGGACGAGAGGGTAAGAGGACAGAGGAAAGGAGAGGAGAGAAGATAGGAGAGAGGAGAGGAGGCTACCTTATTGCAATATGGCTCCTTGTAGGAAGTAGTCTCCTCGTTAGTGAGACTTGGTTTATTAGGTCTTTTAATAAATAGGGATTTCTATAGGATGGGCTTGTAAACGGAGTCTGATTAACCCAGGACTCAATTTAAAGTGAAACACAATGAAGCCAGGGGTGCTTTATCGCACCTTGCTGTTCAGAGACTGCAGAATCTCCTGTAAACTACCCAAAGAAACAAAAACACAAGACACACCAAACAAGCTGTTCTGTTCTTGAAAAATAAAAGTATGTGCATTACAATTCTCTGTCTTTGGTTTCTTTATTGTAGTTGCTCTGCCTATGTCATACATGTTATGTACTCTAAGGATTTGGACAAAGGTGTCAGCTGATAAACGGAATGTCATGTAATGTAAAAGGGGCAACTTACCCTGCTATCCACTTCCTGTTTGAGCTGCTGGTACTTCCTGTGCAGCAGTGAGTGCTCCTCCTCCCTGGTGTTGAGCTCCTGGGCCAGCTTGTCACACTCCTCCTTCATACGGTCCAGCTTGAAACGCAGAGCACGGCTCTGCTCCCTCTCCGAGCTTGCGTCCACCTGGGCGGACACACACATACACACACACACACACACACACACACACACACACACACACACACACACACACACACACACTCACACACACACACACACACACACACACACACACACACACACACAATTCAATTAGAAGTGCATCGTTCACAGTCCAACCATCCTTCATGCTGTTTGGTGGGAAAGTAATGCTCTCTGTCTTTCATGAGAAAATACTTTGTGAGAACGCATCAACTTGAATTTCTCGGGGAGGGGCTGTGAAAACAGTCAAAGCGTATCGTATTGTCTCTCGGTAGTCGCCGGCGTTCGATGCGGCGTCTTAAAGATCGACCTTCGGGGGGGGTGCTCCTATGAAGGTTGAAGTGGTTAAAGCGCCCACCTCCGCCCCCCAGAAAAGATAATCCGTTTCCCTGACCTCCCCAGCCTGGCACGCCGCGACCCCGCGAGAAAGAGAGCCGTCAGGCCGCACTCGGCGCCACGCGTTGGTGGCCTTGCCAATAAACACAGGATCCAGCAGGCCCAATTAAGAATTCACAGATCGCGGGATGACAGTTTCCAGCACCACGCTAACGGGAGTGTGTTTGTGTGTGTGTGGGGGGGGGGGGGGGGGGGGGCACGGTGCGCTCGTTCTCAGAGCCAGGAGAGAGAATTTGTTTATTTGGAAACGTCAAGAAGAGCCCGAGTACTGGAGGGGTCTGAGCTTTGACAGGAAAAGGGGGGAAAAAAGGGCAGGATTAAGTTTGAACGGATTGACGTCGATGTGGGGGTAGACGCGGTTTATAAAACCAGACGGGCCCCCCTGTTAGAACGGAGGGAATTTGTATCATGTAAATCTGTGTGGCGGTTGGAGAGGTACAGATGGAAAGCGGTGATGACGAGTGGAGAGGGGAAAGGGGAGAGAAGAGGGAGAACAACTGGAGAGTGACGGCATGTGAAAACAGCAGAAGAAGTGGAGAAAGGAATGGTGAGAGAGGGAGGGGGTGAGAGAGGGAGAAAGACATGGAATAATGTTAAATCAGGCCTTGGGGAAAGAAAAAGTGAATAGAATGGAGGGAGGGATTAAGAGAGAGAGAGAGAGGGAGAGAGAAAATAGATGCCATGAAGAAAGATGGAGTGAAGGAGAGAATAAACGAGTGAGAGAGGACAAGGACGCGGGAAAAACAAGAATATTTTAAGCAAATGCCCCTCTTCCCCGACAGTTAAACACATCACATCGTGGCGGGGGCTCTGTGTTTGTGCCGTATGGATACTGGAGATTGGGGTGGTGGTGTTGGTGGTGGTGGGGGGTGTTCTGTTGCCGGCCCATCTGTGGCCCTGCCTCGGGCCCGGCGCAGGAAAAAACATCTCGCGGGCGAACGCCCTTGTCCTCAACCATACTGTGAAACGACGCCGTTACAATGAGCTATGTCAGATACTAATGCCATGCAGCAGTGCTAATGGGCAAAGCTCACCCCTATCAGGCGGGACCATGCCCCCTTAAGAAACAATGTGCCCACTGGGGGTGTGAGGGGCTTGGTGGAGATATGGGTTGGAGTTGGAGGTGGAGGAGGCAGGGAGGGGGGGGTAATTCCAGCTCTCTCCCTCTCTCTCTCTCTCTCTCTCTCTCTCGGGATGAGACTGCTGGAGAGGATGCGGTCCGATAGCGGAAGCCGATTAAAATATTCACGCCAGGAGTTGTTGAGGAGCCACCAGGCGCCGTACACCCCATTAGCGGCCCAGCGTCAGCCCCCCTCACCCCCTCACCGCCCACGACCCACCCACCGCCTGCCCCGCGTCTCCACGACGGTGAGACCATCAGCTAAATGATACCGAAATGAGTGGGTTCCTCCCTCTCGGTGTGTTTCGCTGAGGCGAGACGCAGCGGCAGATGGTTGACGGCGGCGTTTGGGGCGCGATTGGACCCGCACCAAACGCGTTGATCCGCGTTGGAACCAGACGCCGCTGGCATCCGAGTTGACTCCTAACCTTGAACGCCTCTCCCCCTCCCTCCCTCGCCCCCCCCCCACCGGTAGACTTAGATCAAATTAGAGCAAAACGTTTAGTTTTCTTTTTCTCCCTTGGAAAGAAATACATAAATCATGAGTCAAACGGATCTATTATGTTACGCCGCCTCGAGGTTGGAAGTGTTTTCTCCGTTTTCCATAAACGGCGGTTTGGGTGGTGCAGGAGGGGTGCCCTCGTCAGGTAGGGGAGGGGGGGGGGACCCGCTCACCTTGACCTCTGTGAGGCGGGCCTGCAGCTCGTCCCGCTCCCCCGCGCAGAGCCTCAGCGCCTCCAGCGCCTCCCGCTCCTTCCTGGACCGCCCGCTGCCGCCGCCGCCGCCGTCCGCCACGGCCCGCAGGCTCTCCAGCTCCTTGCGGTGCACCTCCCTCTCCAGCTGCAGCTGCACGCCCAGCGAGGCCGCCTCCTCCTGGGCCGCGACCAGCCTGGCCTGGAGGTCCCTCTGGAGCTCCCGGCCCGACCGCTCCTCGGCGGTCAGCCTCTGGGTCAGCTGGGCGAGCTGGGTGCGGGCCGAGGCCGCCTCCTCCTTCAGGGAGGCCTGGAGGGAGGCGTGGGCCTCCTGGTCCCGCTGGGAGCGCCGGGCCTGGGCGTCCACCTGCTCCTCCAGCCGCTGCTTCTCCTCGCGGAGGCGGGCCTGGAGGGAGGTGTGGCGGCGCGCCTCCTCCTGCAGGGCGGCCGACGACTCCCTCACCTTGGGGGGGTCAGGATGGTCATCATTTTATTACGTTGTACAACGTCAACAAAGTCCCACTTTGGGTCCAGTGAAGTTATAAGTGATCGATAATGGTGGTGGTCAGGACTGTTAACGTAGTATATACTAAAAACCTTATTTCAGCCTTCTGTTCCAACCTCTGACAGGGAAAAGAGAGGACCCTATAATGTTCTTGTCAGTCTTATGTTCATAAGACGTTTCTTACGACCAAAGAAAATACAAAAAGGCTTCACAGTTCACTACCCATTCTCTTTTGGAGAACCCGACTCTGTCCCTTTGAGTGAATGTGGCAGTTCTTCTTCAGGATCCATGGTACATGACTGATCTCGGTCCCCCCCCCTCACCTCTCGGTTCTCCTGCTCCAGGGAGACGTGTCGCTGGTGGGCCTCCGAGAGCTCCACGTCCCGGCGGTGGAGCTCCTCCTCGCGGCGGGCCAGCCGCCCCAGGACCTCCGTCAGCTCCCGGCGCACCGCCTCTGTCTGCGCCGTCAGCACCTTCAGCTGGGCCTGGGAGCCCTCTTTCTCCTTAGTGGCCTGGAGGGTGGAGGGGGGGAGAGAGACACAGAGGGAGGGTCCAGACCGGAGCTCGAGTGAAGAACACACAACGGAATCTGAAGCCTTTTGTCCCTGTCTTCACAGGCATGTTCAGTCCCACACGGACCCAGCCATGTAGTTCATTTATATTGATCGGCTGGATACAGAAGGAACATGGAACAAATGCCCGCTGGAGGCGGAATAAATAGACCCCATGGCCCAGCAGGAAGACGTGCTCCGCTCCACATTGCCCTTCTCCTAAGCCTGCGGGGGGGAAGTGCTCATCGATTAACATGGGACTAGACTGAAAGAGGATGCGCTCAAGCATTGCTCTACACTGGAGCTTTGGATGGGTTTTGGCCTTGAGAGAGAGAGAGAGAGGGAGAGAGAGAGGGGGAGAGGGAGGGGGAGAGAGGCATAGAGAGAAAGTCAGAGTGTGAAAGTCAGAGTGAAAGAGAGGGTCAGAGAACAGGGATAGTCAGGCAGACAGCGAGACTCCGAGAAAAAGACAGACAGAGAGAGAGAGAGCAGGAAAGACAGAGCGCAAGTAAGAGAGAAAGAAAGACCAACAGAGGGAGAGAGAGAGGCAGAGACACAAAGAGACTCCGAGAGAAAGACAAAGAAAGAGAGAGTTCAGGAAGGACAGAGGGTCAAAGAGAGGAGGAAAGAAAGACAGAGGAAGAGAGAGAGGCAGTGACACACAGAGCGAAAGAGAGAGTAAATAAGACCGTGAGAGGGGGACATTTTACGCTTAGAGACATGAAAGACGAGACAAAGAAGACAAAAGGGAGTGAGGGAAGACGACATGAAAAGACAGGCTACCAGAGGTAGAGATGGGGGAGCGGGTTGAAAGAAACCGTAATGAAAGGAGGAAGAGTGACAGAGCGAGATAGAGCAGAGAGAGAGAGAAACACATGCTGTACCAGCATTGCGCACTGACGCACACACACACACACACACACACACACACACACACAAGGCCTCCCTGATAAGCAACGACGAGCCAGGTCTGCGCAACACAGATTGGTTCCAACGCAGGCGGCTTTGACTGGAATCTGCAAAGACTTTGCAGCCGCGCGCTACCTAATCATTTAATTGAGCACTTAATTCTCCTTTCTAATTCATTAGAGGTTGGCAGAAATGATTTTGTAATTAATTCGCTTCACGTCGCGTGCGCCCGTGTCAGTCTAACCTGTCTGTCAGTCTGTCAGTCAGAGGCCCAGGGATGGAGCAGTGTTGAAGTGTTTAGAGGTGACTCACGCTGCTTCAAAAGGAACAGAGAATCTGACTCGAACGAAGGAAAGGTGACTTTTAATCATCAGCCATTAATAATTCAGCAAGGTGGGCTTTGGCACTAAATAGGACTCGCTTATAACTCAAGGTTTTTAATGCAAGATCGAAAAGAGAGAGACCACTTTGAATGGATTGACATGAAAAGGGAACGGCCAAGAATGGCTACGCTTACCTTTGCCCATACAAGGAATTGATAGCTGCATGTAGTTATATAATTGATAGTGCTCGATAAAAGTTGTTCGGGGGGAATCGAGCTGGCTCAGCTAAATTAGTCTATAGATTGCTGATGTCACTGTCCTGCTGCAGAACATTAGAAAATGCGTAATTATAATAGTTCAGTAAGTAATAAGTCAGTTAAAGGCATACCGATTAAGCAAGCATCTCCTTCAAACCACTCCAGAACCGACTCATAATCAATTAGCATAATAACCTGCCGGAGAAGTAATGATTTCAAATCAAGCATTAACATTGTTAAAAGTGATAAACTCTGAGACATAAAAAAATTATAAACCTTAAATTAATCTTGCAGATACTTAGTCAACAATAAGCATGGCAGCCATTAAACAATTATAACCTTATGAAATGGGAAGGTGCCACGGTGTGTAAAACCTTGGCCATGGCACATAATAATAACAATCCTAAAGCATCAGATTTACATTTGCACACTTCCTAGTACCGAAGACGCTTTAATGTCCAGGAACCCGAGCTCCATTTGGGTGCATGATGATGATGGTGATTGACGTAGCAGGCGAATCGCTCTCTCCCTCTGAACCCACCTGTGTGACCTGGCTGGCGTGCAGCAAGGCACCGGCCTTGCTCTCCTCCAGCTCCCTCTGCAGCCTCCGGCACTTGGCCCTCCACTGGCGCACCGCGTCCTGGGCGCGCTCCTTCAGCTCCTCCCTGCTCCGGCTGCTCTCCTGGAGGAGCGCCTGCGCCTCCCGCTGCTCCACCTTGCCCCGGCTCTGTGGGAGGAGGCCCAGGGTGGAGGAGGAGGAGGAGGAGGAGGAGAAAAAGGCCATTCCACCAACAAGGATGAAGCGGTGGTTTTGTCTTTGTTCTTTTGTGGTGAAAATGTGCTTTTCTCACATTCAGGATTCACTAGGTTGATGTTTTTCAGGCTTAACCGCCTTGTTCAAACGGTGATATTAAAGAAACAACAAACCAAATATAAAACGATCACGTCCTTTTAGCAAAAGCTTGCATCCAAAGCGACTTGCTCAAGGGTGCCTACAGGGTAGCCTGCAGACCTTGTGATTTAAACCCAGAACCTTCCGACGGGG
Organism: Pollachius pollachius; assembly: GCF_949987615.1. Lineage (NCBI taxonomy): Eukaryota > Metazoa > Chordata > Actinopteri > Gadiformes > Gadidae > Pollachius > Pollachius pollachius. The sequence continues at coordinate 9,618,236 of NC_136949.1, forward strand.
ACTCAAACACCGTAACCGCCCCTGTTTTCTAATTATCTTTAACCTTCATGATCTGAATGACTGACTTGAAATCCCTGAGTACAGTTAAAACACAGAGGAATGCTTTGTTGGGGTGTGATTGTTTTGTGGATGCAGTGTGTTTGCACATCACACCTGGATGTCTCTCAGCTGGTCCAGCATACGCAGCTGCTGCTGTTCCCGCCTGGCCAGATCTGTGGTCAGCGCCTGCAATGGAGACGGGGAGGGATGGTGGTATGTTAAGAGAGACCGGAAGAAGAGACAAAAGGTATTCTAACCAAAGGAGCATGTGATACAACGGGAGAGGTAAAAGAGAGCGTGACAGTGAGAGACAGAAAGAGACAGATACAGAAGCAGAGACAGAGAGAGAGAGAGATAGAGAAAAAGTCGAGAGAGAGAGAGGGTGAGGGGAGTCGTGGACAAAGCAGATGCATGAGGGAAGAGAGATGAGATCAGAGAAGAAAAGGGATGATGGATTGTTAGGAAGAGGGAGAGGTATAGGTGGGGGAACGGGGGGGGGGGGGGGGGGGGGGGGGGGGGGGGGGGGGTTAAGAAAGGGCGAGGTCATAAAAGCAGCCGGCAAGAGAGCCAGATGAGAGGCGAGTGAGGATTACGGTGGACCAGAGAAGATGGAGTGGGGGCGTCGGAGACAGGGAGAGAGGGGTCAGGCGAGGGCGGGGAGGGTGTTTACAGAGAAACCTGCGATTGGATTATCCTGGCGGGCGGCGTTTGAATAGACGTCTGATAGCGGGGGCACATTCACAAGGGAGAAAAAAAATAAACACACACACACACACACACACACACACACACACACACACACACACACACACATACACACACACACACACACACGAAATACGCTTTGAAGCGTTTTCAAAGCCAAACCGTGGCATAGGAAAATCTCAGTTTCACACGGGCTGGGTTTAGGTTTCGGCCCGTGGTTGCGATACGACTTATTTCTCGCTGAATGAGGTCATTTCGGCTGCGAGCGCCATTAGTCAGAGACTGATTAGTCACAGAGCCCGGGCTCAACTCGAACCGCACGGGAGGGGGGGGGATCAAATTAAAACCGCCCGGTCGCCGGCAGATACTTTTGTGTTTCGCCACGCGTCTGCCACGCACGGGGAACACTTTCCAAGCCTCCGTTTTGGCTTTGAAATGTTGAAAAATGACAAGAAATGAAAGGCGCCGTCAAGAGCCTGCGGAGGTACATGTGAATCGAGCATCTTCCCGTCTTTTTAAAACTGCTACTCAGCAATAAGCGGCTGTGTGGGAGTTTACAAAAACATCTTCCTCACTGAAGGGAACACAGCAGATTGAGAGTAGAGTCAGTCAGTCTGTGTGTGTGTGTGTGTCTGTGTGTGTCTGTGTGTGTGTGTGTGTGTGTGTGTGTGCGCGCGCAAGGGGGGGAGGGCTGTGCGCCAATTCTTAACAAACTGCAGCCATTTCCACCCGACACTTTATTGATGCCACTTCAATAGCCGCCGCTGCACACCAACAGCGCTGGTGGTGGGGGCTGGCACGCACGAGGGGGTGTTTATAATAGCCCCCACAACCCACCCCTCCGGCCCACTTCTGTCTCGTTATGGGGACGTAAGTTGCATGCAAACATCAGGGACGGCGGATCATTTCTTTCTCTGATCCCTTGTTGTGACTCGTCACTGCGTGCTGACAACTTAAAGAGAATAAAGTGTGATGCGTTGGGGCAGTGAGGAGCAGGGAGTGTGATGTGCACCACCCCCTTCTCCGCTAATGAATGCACGAGTCCTCGAGCACCGAGCACGTGCTGCCGCCTGGGCCGCGCATAGGGCTTTGAAGACGAACACCGCGATCATGTGAAGCCTACCGCGGCGATGACCTTATGACCGCCATCGTGGCAAGCTGTGCTTCTATATTTATGTTTTTGCTGGTGTAAGTTACAAGAGTGCATGTGGTGTGTAGTATGAAGTATAAATCATTGTCCCCGATACTATGTTCCACGGCTTGTGGAGAAACAAAACTTCAGCTGCCCCCCCGTCAGCTGATCTTCGTGGAGCTAGGGACAGTCCATTAAACGCATGGGGGATGTCCTTGGTGTATGTCAGATTGTGTATGTCATTATTTCTAGGCTTTAGTAGAGACTTGGGTTAACGTTCAACTTAATATATACACACACACACATGCACACACATACATAAAGTGCACAAACATAATGGACCGGCATTAAGTTAACAGTTGGGAGTCAGGGGTTGACACTTAGGTTTCAAAAGCACTTGCCCATCGGGCAAGTACAGGTCACGTTCAACTTGCCCAAATCGTGTTCAACTTGCCCGAATGTGATGTTCACTTGCCCAAATTATAATCAGAATAATGAACGGGCCTCTTTTTGCCAGGCACCCGGCCTGGTTTTGGGGGGCTCAGAAAACTCATCCTAGCTCAGACTGAAGCTGAATGTTAGCTTCCACACATGTTGTGTTTAAAAAATAACAAACTTCTCTTTGTTTACTTATTTATCGAACGGTCACATCGTGCCATGAAGTGATTTCAGTCCACCGTTGCAACCTATTAAAGCTATCGCCCAGTTATATGTAGACCTGCATGATTTTATGCAAATGTACATAACTAAATGTCAGAGGTAGTAGCAAAGATATGTCTTTTTTAACTTTCACGTTTCTTGTAGCTCTAACTGAATAATCACAATCGCGTTTCTAGTAGTGTTGTCAGTCACGATACTGGATTTTCTAACTTCGATACTATACATGGAAAAATATCGATATTCTATACCATTTTCGATATCAGGGGAAAAGTTTTTTTCAGGAAAGAACGTACACAAAGTAAATAGAGTATATCTCCACAACTGCCTAAAACCGTTCGCGGAGGCGCTGCACTTGAGATGCTAGCTGTGTTGACTAACCTTTAGCTAACACCTTCGAATCACTGCCAGAGACCGCACTGCGAGTGAGTGACAGAAGGCGGGGCTATATTCGCGCTGAAGTGATGCGTGTCTGTTAACTCGCTGTCCGAGGGAAGAGAAGACAGCGAGTTAACAGACACAATTGATCAATTGCAAATACTTCTATTTTGAGTGATTTTGCGGAACAAAAGGTTGTTCTGCAGTTTCTAAAAACACTTGAATAAATAGCCTTTATATTAACATCCACCCAAAATCCACTTGCCCGTTCGGGCAACCAGAAATTAATCTCAACTTGCCCACTTTAAGTTGCCTTGGGCAAGCGGGCAACCGTTAATGTCGAGGCCTGGGAGTTATATTACAATTTGTGCTTATACTACAATCATGTACTGCCATTGGATTCAACAATGGCCGACCCACCTACATCCCATATGTTACGTCGGCGAACAACGTGCGTCAAAACAGCCGCCTCTATTATTTTCTATGTACAACCCCCACACCGGTGGCTAGGCGCGCGCTGGTGTTCGTCGGCGTGCCTCCCCGCGACCCTTCACGCCACTGTCCTATTGCACAGCGACGCCGCCCCTGAAAAAGTGCTTTTGGTGCTAGGGGCACACATCGCCGGTATGTTTTACGCTATAGAAGGAACCATCTTAAGAAGGTTCAATCAGCCTCAGCGGGAGGCAGCATACAACCTCAGGCCAGCAGCAGCAGTAGCAGCAGCGACTGTTGGGAGTCTTCGAGGCGTAGGCGAGGGGAGCGAAGCACCACAGTGACAGCGCGTGGTGTGCTTCTATATTCTTTTGATTTATCTGCATTGCATTAGACCGACAGACATTAGTTTAATCTCCAGCTGCGTCTTGCCTTCGGAAGATGTATCTTTGTATTTATCGAGTCGCATGGGCCCATCAGTTCCGATCAGATCAAGTTTAGTAGATATTATGCCCCAGACAGAATGGCTGTCGTGCATTTTGTTTTAGGGGTACACAAGGAAAGGCCTACATTGTTTAGGTTGAATATAATAATAATGGCAACATTGACATTAACCTTTTTACTTACTTTTTTTTACTTTTATCATAACTAATAATGAATGGCGGTGGCCTTTAAGACTCAGTCCTGACAGCAGCGACCCGGGTTCGATTCCTGCCCCTGGGGATTTGCTGCAGGTTGTCCCCTCTCTCTCCCATACCATCTTGTCTAACTCTCACTGTGTCTTCATGAATAAAGACGAATGGCAGTAAATCGCCTAACAGCGGGATACAATCACAGCGGTGAGAAAGTGGTCTGTGCTCTCCTAGCTCCTAGCTGTGTACCAACCGGGCCGCTGACGTAGAACTCTGTACACCCACCTCCACCTGCACACAGAGCTGCAGCCTCTCCTTCTCCTTCAGCTCCAGCGCCTTCTTCAGCTCATCCACCTCCCCCAGGATGGAGGCCTTGCACAGCTGGGCTCGCAGCTCCGCCACCTCCCTCTCTAGGTCGGACCGGGCTGAACCACCCACACAATAGCACGAGACACACGCACACACACACACACACAAAAATAGCAGTCCGACATACACGCAAAAGGGCACACATACACAAACATTTTAATGTACAATCAGACTATTAGTGGTCGTGTTAGATGGGTTCTGCTGGAGGTGAGGGGCGGGCGGGGGTGGGGTGGTTGTTATTATTCTCAACAGCCAGAGAAAATAAACATGAAACTACTTTACTGAACATCCATAAAAGGCTCCCTTAATCGTCTACAACTATGGGAATGGAACTAGCCATTTATATGAAGAACACTACATAATTGCCACAGATGCCTTTTTCTACGTAGGAGGGCAATAAGCCGGGCTCCATTCCCTTTCCGTCTATATTTTTTGGTACTATATTCCGTTTTGTTCTACACTCCACCCAGGTCATCTGTTGTCCGTCCCACCCCGCTCTCATAGACTCTGCCGCCTGGAGCCAGGTCAATCATCACCTGTGCCCGGAGCGCCAATGCACTCTCCCCTGTCAAGGTGCTGGCCGTGGGGCTGAGAGGAGAGGAGGGACACCTCCCTCTGGAGCTCCAGGCGATCCCTCTGGAGCTCCAGCTTCTCTTTCCCCGTCCTCAGCAGATCCTCCCGCATCTCCTCCAGCTGCAGGGAAAATGGATGAATAAGTGAGGGACGCTGTGCAGGGAGAAGGTCATTATTGGGAATAAACCCAGACAGGGTGATGCAGTCTTGGATCAGCCCTGAAGGGGTTTATTTCAGCATAATGACCGCTGAACGTGGCACAGCTACCTACTAAAGAAATCAATCATTTGAAACAAAATATAACAATAAAAATGACTGTTCGATCCCAAGGTTGGAGAACTAAGTCCATAGCAACGGTCTGTTATTCATTTACAACAGCTTGTAAAACGAGAATATCTGAATAGATTCTTCAAAAAAAATACATAATATAAGTATCTGAAAAACACGAGTTACAAACGTGTTTCTTAGACATCTGGAGTTACAGATACATGATGAGTTGTTTAATCAATGCATCACCGAACCATCCATACACCACCGTGAGGTTGGATTGAACTGCAGGAATTTGTTGATAATATACATATTGGCATCTCATCAGACACACACAATTGCCTGGTCATCAGTTGCTGAGTTAGCACTCATTATAACAAACACACACACACACACACACACACACACCTGTTGTCGGAGTGTGTCTCTGCTGTCCTCTGTCTGCGCCAAGCGTACCCTGGCTCTCTCCATCTCCTGTTCCATCTAGGAAGCCAGTTACAGCCAATCAGAAAGCAGGATACTGCCACATACTGAACACAGAGGAACCAATAAGCCAATTACGGGGTAGCCAGCAGGAGGCCGGTGGTTTCGTAATGATGCCCTTCTTTCAGCGAATGATTACCACTCCATCATCAACCAGCCTTTCTTGTTCAAATGGGTACCAGGAAATTTCCCCTGCAGTGCTTAAAGGAAAAAGATTTCACCCCAAGCCGTTTCTGATGGCGCAGCATTAAGAGTTTTTACAACTGCTAGAGTTACAGGCTAGCAGCAGGTAATACACTTTTAGATAAACCCTTTTGCACCACACTGATTAGGTTCTCGAACAAAAGGGAAATAATAATGTGTGCTGGAGGGGCCGGGGCTGAACACACACACACCTTCTCTCTCTCCCACTCGGACTTCAGCAGCCGGGGCTCCAACACCTCCTCTCTCCCCGAAGCCTGGTCTCTGTGTCTCCCTGAAGCCTGTCCCACACACACAGGAACGCACACACACACACACACACACACACACACACACACACACACACACACACAGACACCCACACACACACCGAGTGTGAGTGAGTGAGTTGCGACACCACACACCCCAAAAAAAATAAGTGCGACAAGATGTGTGATCCAAGCGACGCGGGCCGGTCTGACTCGGGGCCGGTGGGACCCCGTTCCTGGCACTAGATCTGGGATCTGGGTAGCGGTTCTGGTTCTGGGGTTGGCACTATGGGCACCGTATCAAAGCCCGGTCCCTGCTCACACCCACGTACTTTGGGCCAGGCAGTGGTGATGAATTACTGCCTGCTAGCAATAACATCCGCTCAAGTGACTCATTATCTATTGGCTTTATATCACAGCTCAACGCCCTCCCCCCCTCCCCTATCCCCCCCCAACCCCCGGACGACCGGCGGGCCGCATGAAACAGGCGCGTGCGTGACATCGCTCTTCATTTCAACCCAGCTCTTTAGAAGCTGAAAGAGATTAGACCCCCGCCCCCTCCCCAATCCTCCTCTTCATTCTGCCTCCCTTGTTTATGTACCTTTAATATTTGGGCTGGTTGAGAGGATGGAGAGGGAGAGAGAGGTGGGGAGGAGAGAGGGAGGGAGGGAGGGTTGGTGGGTATGCATTATTTCCGACCCGCCCGGGGCTTTGTCGGACCATCCTTTAGGGCAGAGAGAGAGATTGGGGGGGTGCTAGTACATGGGAAGCAGATTCCGGTGCGGCGTGTGAGGATGCTCCCCTCTGGAAGGGGGGGGGGGTCGGTGTCTGAGTGGCGCTACAGTGCCACCATGTGGTCTGAGGACGCACTGCATCTGTTTAAATCAAGCATTTCTCCCTTTGATAACCCACCCAACAGATGGTGCATCGGAATTCTATCGCTATTCCATCTATAACAGGGATGCTGATATTGGGGCCAGAAGTCTCGAGATTTTTCGTTTCAACGTTTAAATCTTTTTTGGAGGTTGTTGGTTTTGCAGGTGAAATACTGATGGTGATACCTTTATACACAAACCATCCAACAGGTGTTGTTTTTGCACTTTGCTTTGGGATTAATACAGACATATACTGTCTGTATAACTGCAGTGTCTATGCATATATAGTGAGTCGAACCCCTTCAAGGATCCTACTTTGTATCCGTTACACAATACGACTTCCACATCAATGTCAAGTGTCTGAGGACCAAACAGCATTGTTATAAATAGTTTATAAAGTGTTAAGAGTACACCCAATGCCTAGCTAATGAACTGAATCCAAGGATGACATGAGAGTTGACTGGGTGTGTGTCTGTGTGTGTGTCGTGTTAATTAATAATGAACGTGACATAAGAAAGCAATAACGAAGTCGAAGAAGCTCAAGAATAAATGGCTGTAAAAGTGTGGTCGGCTGTGTGTGTAGGCTAGTGTGAGTGTGTGTGTGTGTGTGTGTAGGCTAGTGTGAGTGTGTGTGTGTGTGTGTGTGTGTAGGCTAGTGTGTGTGGGTGTGTGTGTGTGTGTGTGTGTGTGTGTGTGTGTGTGTGTGTTTGTGTGTGTGTGTGTGTGCCTGACCTGCTGCCGTTCATCAGTGAAGACCCCCCGCTGCTCGAGGCCTCGGACTCTCTCCAAGTCCTGGATCCTGCGGTCTACACGGGAAGACACCTGCACCCACACACACACACACACACACACACACACACACACACACAGTGATATTCCTTTGACAATGTGCAAAGGCCACATGAGTAGAAAATAAAGATGTTGGTTTCAGTTATTGTGTACGGTAAATGGAGGTAAATGGGAGTATCTGAGATTCGAGGATTTCTATCGGTTCCCTGCCTCAGAAGAATGTTAGAACTTACCATGACACAAAAAGCTTTTCAATACAACACTTTATACTTCATTTTTAATATTTTATTGGATTCATATAAAGCGCAGGGAGCAACCTCATGCCCTGGCATTCCATTATAAAGGATATGTCAGTTCTTATACCAAAAAATCAAAAGCGCATTACGCTTTTAAGCGAAACATAAAAGCATGGAGTGATACACATTGAGCGACGAGTGAGAAGCGAGACATGCCACAACAAGTCAAATATTCTGCATCAGAACTTCTCATCTCGGCTGATGTTCCTCAGAATAAAAGAAAAGAGCAAGTCTTAGAAGGAATAAATAAGACTGAATACATCATGAGTGAATAAATTGTCTGCCACTCACAGAGTCTTGGGTCTGAGAGAGTGTCAGGTGTTCCGTGAGGTTCTCCATCGCTCGCCTGGTGTCAACATCAGCTCTACAGAGATAGACACAGGGAGAGGCATGGGGAGAGAGACATGGGGGGGAGACATGGAGAGAGAGACAGAGATATAGATAGGGACAGAGACATGGGCAGAGAGATGTAAAGAGAGAGAGAGACAGAGAGAGATGGAGGGAGACACAGAAAGAGAGAGGGGGAGAGAGCGGGATGGACATGTTATGGAAGAAAAAAATTTAAATGAACATTTTCCATGCCATTGCCAATAAATCAATATCCGTTTAATTAAGGGAGGGAGAGATGAAGATAGAGAGAGATGACAGAGAGATGGGGGAGAGAAGAGATGACGGAGAGAGGAAGGATGGAAGTGAGAGAGTGAGACAGAAAGAGGGGGAGAGACAGAGAGAGGAACGAAGTAAATGAGACTGACACACGAGAAAGAGTCGAGAAAGACTCAAATATCCAGCCTAAGGAAAGCTCCAGCTGATGTTATCACTTCCCAGATATAGTCCGTTTTGCTGTCTCGCCAACGTGTCAGTAATGACAAAATGTTAACTTTCAAGTGGCTGGACAAACCGAGTTAAACGATTATTGCATAGCGAACAGTGAGGATTATAAATGTTCACATGTTCACATCTCTTCCAATAAATCCTGTTGTTTTGGTTATTATTATAATCGTAACAATTATTTTGTCCCTTCCTTGGAAGGGACCATATTGAAAAACAGCAATCCTAATATGGTGGCCGATATTAGTGCTTTGGCTAGGCTGACTAACAGCTGAAAGTTACAAAGGCCAATGCCACACATTCAAAGGCTAGACATGCATCTCAATTGACTGCAAGTCGCTTTGGATAAAAAGAAAAAGCTAAATTTAAAATAGTAGAAAAGCACTGGGTCGACTCTTCTCAAAGTCACAGTGTATACAAAAGTAAACATTTCATTATATATTTCTTCATTTCGCAAATAACAGCCCAGATATAAAGCCTTAGTTGCCTGTACACACACATCCACGCAAAGAAACAGTGCGGCTGTTCATGTGGCAATATGATTCATATTGTGTGACTATGAATACATCTGTGACATAGATCACCTGTTTCTCAGGAGGATCTCTCGGTCCAGATCATCTGAGAGTCTCGTCTGATCACAGCGAAGGTCGCGTAGAGACTGGTGCAGACAGTGGATCTAAGGAAATTAAAAAGGAGTAAATCAATCGGACGGCAAACAACACAAAGTGTTACTGCATCAACATTGATGCTGTTCCTCCGGTCTATTTATTTATGTTCCTTTCGGTCTATATATTAACACTGACAATAAAATATGAATACAAATATTTAAATTCTCATACAGCATGATATTGTGTGATAATACTAACATCTAAAAAATAAAGTTGTTGGTAAAGAGCGGCCTCTTGTGGCGTCCCCCGGGAACTACGGAAACAAGTGATGGGCGGCACTGATGGAGAGCAGTGATTCTGTGGAGTCATTCGCTTACGTCCTCCGCCGAGAGTTTGGTGTCCTTGAAGCGGACCGAGGCGGAGTGGGACCTCCGTCTCCTCACTGAGCCGCCGGGGTACTCCTTCAGCGGGGAGGTAGGGTGGAAACGCTGCCCTTCTGGAAAACAACACCAAGACAACTGTACTGAATAATGAGGTGGGATTTGAGAGGTTCAAGTTAAAAGTGGTTCTGTGTGTTGTCATGTGTTGTGAATCAGAGAGGGATGAGAGAGAGGATTGTAACACAAAAAGAAGCCATGTTTTGCAATGATTTCATATTTCACTTCATATTGTATATATTGTATTATATACAATATTGTATTGTATATAAGTATGTATATACCATATTTGCTTTTTTTTACCATTGATAATTCCTTGTGATGCAATGGTTCATTGCAATATTGGACACAGATTCACAAGCGTTTTTTAATGAATCTGTATATTTAGTTTGTCTTGCTCAGCGTCCCTACTGAGACACTTCTGGGACCCACTGTTCCCATCCTCTGGCCTTCCCGTTAATACCTGAGCCAGAGCCTTGCTGCTCCAGGTCGCTGGTGTGTAGGGTGGAGGCGGAAGCACTCCTCACCCCTCCGTTGGTCCTCCTCAGCCTCTGGGACTGCAGCTGGCCGATGGACTCCTCCAGGTTCTCCTTCAGCTGGGTGGTGGTGAGGAGACACAGTCCCTCCATCAAACTCACACACACACTCAGCTTTAATTCTAAATAATCGTGTACACTCACAATGTTAATGAATGCCCGCTCTTAAAGCTTATTGTGGCTGGGTCAACTGAAAGCTGTATTACAGAGACATTTGTAATGAGTGATATTAAGTCTCACCAGGGCCATGGCTTCAGCTTGGTCATCAGTGTGGTCCCTGTACTGACCAAGCATCCAGTCCACCTTATTCAGGTTCCTGCTAGTGTCCTGCAGGAGCGGTGGGAGAGGCTGTCGGTTACACACATTCCTAAGTTGGATATTTGTTAGAACACGCCCCACACAGCAAAGACAGTAGTTTACTCAACTTCATTCATCCCACTGACATGTTCCCACTTTGCATGTTACTATTAATATAACAATAATTTAGCCATATATTTTAATCCAACGTGTCTTCACTTGAACGTGAATCTCCAGATACAGATCATTGAGGAGCAAGTTGTGGGCTGGGACTTCTTTCTCAAGGATGCCCCCAGATTAGGTTGAATTTAGGGATCAAACTCTGTGCCTCTTTGCCTGGGAATCCGGAATCTGACCAAAACACTGCACTATCCTGCTCAAGAATAGCATTATACACATACATCAAAGTTTGGAAGTGTAAATAAAGTAAACACCTGTAGAGTGCTGGCCAGGGTGCTGATCTTTTCAGTGATCCCCGAGTTCTCTGCGGCACTCCCACTGCCGCTCGCCCCCCGCAGGTCCTGCTGGGGTCGGCGCAGTACATCCCGCCCCCGCGGTCTGCTTCGCCTCGCCCTGTCGTACGTGTCCGACCCACTGGATGATTCCATTGCATGGGGACGGAGGGGGCGGTCTGCAATGATGGAGTAACTTGTAAGTGGGCGATAAAAACGTACCCAATATTGCCTTGCTATCTTCCCAAAATGTAATTACTATGATTTCCCTTGTGAGGAATACGTGCTTTTCATCATAGTAAAGAGAGCGGCCACTGTCGCCGTTGCCATGACAACGGCGATGGAACCAGGATAACAATCTGGCCAGCAAGACACAATACACGAAACTTGTCATAAATCACGGCGCAATTGGTCATTGTTGTTGCTGAAGCTGCTGCTACTCTAGCAACAACTTAACCGACGCTAACAGCAGCTAACTGGCTAATACAACTTCATCCACCTTTCGTGTGGGTTAACTAATTAACCATTCACGGCTTAATGGTGCAGTGAAATGTAACAAATGCAAAACAAGCTTGTACAATCCTACCGGTGTGATTTATCTACATAAGAGCTTCTGGCTTGGTGCTTTGCAAGCGGTAAGGACAGTGAATCAAATCCAAACCTGCCTCTGCTATGGCAACTTAAACTAGCCGCCTCCGAACAGGAAGACAACAAACTTCAACGGTGGGAAAAGCCTGCCGGGAATTGTAGTTTGCCAAGGGTGCATTGACATACAAATGTTGTGCTGGAAAACTACACTGTCCAAATGCATTCCTTTGCGCCAATACTGCCGCTCTTCGAAATTGAAAAACAAATCACATAAAATAAAAGTGTCCTTTAACAAAAAATAAATATTAGATTAACATTTGTAGTTCCTCAATCAGCAGAGGCGTATATCCAAAGCGATGTAAAAGCTAGTCTGAAAACAGTTACAATAAATGAAGGACTTTTCAGTCTATTTTATTCCAATGCTCACTGGAATTCATATTAATTACGCGAACCCAGCTCAAGTACCTTCTCAGCCACATTTCCTCATTCAAACCAAATCAATTCTCGCATCTAACGCAAGAGTGTCTCAAAGCCTACCCTCCGTTCAAAGAAGACCACCTCCAGAACGTACTGGGTCGCAGCCTCCCCGCAGCATCCTCCTCACTGCACGTTCAGATATGATGGGACACAGAGCATTTTAATAGTTGATCCGTGAGGAGTTCGACTCAACATGATACAAGTATTATTATTATTATTATTACAGCTCCATTTTCGGTAAACGGCAGACGTATCAAAAACGAGAGCATCTTATGTTTATTTATTTAGGTAGTATACACTAGCATGAGCATGAACGTGATAACGGGTGTGCTGATGAGTTTGGTCACGTTGCTCTCGGGATCCTCGGGAGAGCCTGAAACCTGCCCTTCTGTGTGTGAATGCTCCGAGTGGAAGTTTTTGACCATCTCCTGTTTTGACATCGAAAGTTTCCCGAGATTTCCAGCAAGCACTGAGACGCTGTAAGTAATTCGTGAATAACATTATAATTGTAATGGATATGATTATGAATTATTATAATAATTATGACTAAGCCTATTAGGAGTAGTAGTATCTGTATCATTATTAGTATGATTATTACTGCATATAATAATAATAAAAAAATGAATCAAATGTAATCATTAATCATTGCATGTAATCATCTAATCAAGTACTCTTGTAATCATTATCTCAACATCACTCAATAAGATCAGTAAATGTAAATGTTAATTTTATTCAATAGTGGCATTATTTTGTCTGAGCGATATAAAGAAAGAGAGAGAGAGAGAGAGAGAGAGAGAGAGAGAGAGAGAGAGAGAGAGAGAGAGAGAGAGAGAGAGAACATTGCCTACACATGTGCACAGCACCACCTAGCAGGTTCAGCAATAACAACATGGTAAACAACAAAACAATATCAATTATACATTATTATAAGTCAAATGCTTTTCCTCCACTTCAACCCGAGTCGTTCTTTATAGTTCCGGATGGACGATGGGGCTTGAAATAGAGATGATTATATCATCAGAACACCCCCCAACCGAGCATCAGTAAATGTAGCATGGATATTACACTAACAGACGTGCTAAAGCATGGGGTAAATGTTACATAAGCCGGATCATCCAGTTTGCCACATGGCCCCCGAATGATGGAAACATGTGATCGTCGCTCCGTGACAGATGGTGGAAAGAAAGACACAGAGATATAAAATGGGAATCTTATATTCTTGGTTCAATTACAAACAAGGATCAATGAACAATCGCCCGTCCGTGTAGGCTCACTCCCCGTTTAGGCCTAGTTATCGTCCATGGAGATACTGACGAGATACTGACCCTTACACTCCTACTGTTTTGGGAAGTGTTGTCTTGGGAATAGAGACGAAAAATAAATAGGCAAAGCCATAGTTTCCTTTTTGCATTCCGTTCGGTTCGGATTGGTCAGACGTTCCAGAAACGAGACTCTGCGTGTAATATAAACAGCAAACTTGTTCCGATTGACACTAGAAAGGGGCCCTTTCTGTCACTTATGATTTTGACGCGTGTATTGCGCAAGAAGGCTATACAGCTCTTCATGACGTCTTCCTTTAGGTCGAACGACATTATGATATAATGTTTCAACAACTCTTTCATGTCCAATGTGTTCTTTGATGGTTGAATAGCAATGTTATGCTTGGTTAAATGCATAGAACGCCTGCTACCGCTTCTGCGTAGGCTATTCGATGGGACAGACCTGTCACACCATAAAGGCCTACTCAGTAACCTCTGCATAAGAATAAACGTGTGCCTTATATTTTCTCCAGTTTGGAAATTGCAGCCATAATGGGTGAATAAACGGGTTTAATCAATTCAAATCAGGCATGCAACAAAAATGTTACACAAAGAGGTACACAAAGAGGGTACATCTCTGCTTCATGGATCAGAAATAAAATATACCCTTTTACAACATATCTTCCCTATTCTATTTTGAAAGCACATATCTGTTTAGATTAAATTATTCATTATATATCATTTATAACCACTTGTAGTTGTTAGTCGATGAACTGATCTCAACTACAGTGACTTCCCTTTCTTGTCCTTTCTGTGTGAATCATTAACAGTCATGTGATGATTATTCTAATTCTCTCTCGCTTTTCTATTCGATTATCGCTCACAGTGCATAATCATAATCATGATGATTATAACTTTTCAACAGAGGAATATTTTTCAATTACATTTTCCCACCATCTCGCGTACACGATAATGGGGATAAGATTGAACGTTACTTTTCTCAAGGATACACAAATTCAAACTATTTTATACCCTAGGTGTTTATTTGAAAACACGATACGTAAATAACCTTGTTTTCTTCACCCTGACACCGTATCTTTATTTCTTCAGGTGCCATAACATTATCAGATAGTTCAGCAGGCCAGATATAAACTAATATTGCAATGTTTATTGATATAGTCGCCCGATCCGATACACAATTGTGTGAATACATAACAGAACAACTCCTCCAGAGCCCCACGTCCTCACATTCCTACACAACGTGCATCAGAAAAGAAGAATGATAAGAGAGGGCATGGGAGGAGAGGGTAGTGGTCAGCGTGACTCCTTGATGAAAAGGTTCTAGGTTCAAACCCCACAGTCGGTTCCCTTGAGCAAGATTCCATACTGAAACCTGCTGCTCATTATCTGAAACAAAACACATCATGAAGACCCTTTGGACAGAACCATCTGACTAATGACCAAATTGTGAATAGTAAAAGCATGACTCGGCAGCCAAGAATTAAAATGAGATAAGATAAACATTAATCCCAGGTGGGAAATTCAGGATCTGACCCATCCATGCCCTGATTTAAAACAACCATGAATTCCCCCGAACGTAAAGAATGCCTGAAATAGACTGGAGCTGGATTGTGTTTTCCTAACCTGTGTGTTGACTACAAGCGAATGTCCCAGTAGGTGAGGCGTGAGGGTTGACTGTTCTGGCCACACACATTCTCTCTAAGGAATGTGTAACCCTACTGCAGAGGTTCTGCAGTGTGTGTGTGTGTGTGTGTGTGTGTGTGTGTGTGGGGGGGGGGGGGGGGGGGGAGGCATCGGGGGGATAGTGTGGGCTGGCTGGCTTGCCTGGCTATGGGTTATAGCTCCCTGGCTCTTTCTTCATCGTGGTGGGGGGACAGGGAGGGGGCGATGTCAGTCAAAAGGGGTCCTATCAGTGAGGAAATGTGGGGATGTTTGAGGCCACTTTGGCCTCAAAGGTCCCTGAAATGTCAATTTCTCTGCGCGAAGATGACCTGTTAAGTGGAAATGTTCAGGGATGCATTGCTGTTATGATTGTGTGTGTTTGTTAAGTTTTGTTGGTGTGTGTGTGTGTGTGTGTGTGTATGTGTGTGTGTGTGTGTGTGTGTGTGTGTGTGTGTGTGTGTGTGTGTGTGTGTGTGTGTGCGTGTGTGTGTGTGGGGCTGTTGTCCAAAGCTTACAATCAATAGTGCAAAAACTAAAATGTTGAGGGCTGCTCAACTAAAAAAAACTGGACAGAGGGCAGACTAGCCATAGGAAACACAAGCTTAGCTAGTTTGTAGTTCGTATTCTGTTCTATTTTTATAGTCAGTAACAAAGTAAGAAGAATAGGGAAATGTTCTAAACAACGATGATGAGGTCCGGTAAAGTTGGGTCTTCATTTACTTTTTGAAGATTGAGAGGGACTGGATGTGGTCTTACTTGCATGCATCTTTGTACATGTGTGTGTGTGTGTGTGTGTGTGTGTGTGTGTGTGTGTGTGTGTGTGTGTGTGTGTGTGTTGTGTGCGTGCAGTCATATTTGGCAGGCCATATGTGTACATGCAAATGTGCCAAGGTTCCTCTGTATAGGGTAAATGCTGACCCATTCTATTAAATGGGAAAAGTTTGGAACGCAAAAAACAAGAGTTAGTGTGTGTCTGTACATGACTTGGGACATTTACATTCGGTGCTTGTGTGTGTGCGGATGTGTTCATGTGTGTGTGTGTATGTGTGTATGTGCTAGTGTATGTCCGTGTGTGTGTGTGTGTGTGTGTGTGTGTGTGTGTGTGTGTGTGTGTGTGTGTGCAGGCCTACATTTACTGGTGTATGTTTGTGCCAGTGGTTTGTTTGGTGTGTGTTAGTATTTGTATACGTCTGAGCGTGTTGTGAGCTGGTGTGTGTGTGTTTGTCCCAGCGGTGTGTGGGTCTGTGGTGTATATGCATACTTATATATTCTGGTGTGGTGTGTGTGTATTTCTGCCAGCAGTGTGTTAGTATGTGTATACGTCTGAGTATGTGAGTGTGTGTGTGTCTTCATGTGTCAGTGAGGGCAGGAGAGCAGGAAACCAAGCACAGCCACTCTCCTCACCCAGTGTAGCGTGGCTCCTGAGTGCCAATGCGTCCACATACAATGTTTACATTTTACAGCAAATTTCTGAACACCCACGGTGAGTTCGACAGTAATTACCTTCCTCAGACTTCAATGGTGAGGAAAAGGAAGAAAATCGAAATGGTTTAAATTCCACCGTTTTTTTCAATCTCTTCTCTTGCCCCCAGAACTTGTTGAGCCTTTTGTGGCTGAAGATTGAAACCCTGGGACATGGTCTCGAGATTCAGGTTTCGGCACTCACAGAACCTCATCGACTTCAACCATGGATGAAATTGTCTAATTAACCTTTACTGTGGAATACTCAAATGCTGTTTCCTGAAAGGTGGCGTGAGAGAGCGAGGGCGAGAGAGGGTACTACTGGGTTTAATTATAAAATTAGGTCTGGGACGTTGGATTTGATCAGCTGTAACGCAAAATGGTGGAAACATTGAGCTCTGCCGTGAATAGGATCCACTGGAGGACAGTGGAAATGGTTACAAACCACTCCGCATTAAGTCATAATTAGCTCATGGGCTCAGGCAGGCTCAAAGTTAGACTGCAGGCGCTTGGTTGGCGATCATGTTTTCTAGTACTCTGAGTGGAATTTATTAATCATTTATCTTGTTCAGCATTTCCCATTTTCCTAGCATAAATCCTCTCAACAAATCAAAAATGAATTGACAGCAAGTAGCAGAACAGCAGGAAAAAAACACGTGATTTTTTTAATCTTGGATGAAGTGCAATCACATGCACAGCTGCAAGGTATTCTGTGCTTCCCTATCCTTTCTTCTAAACCATACATGGGAGATATGTTCTGCCCTGCAATTCAACCCCAAAAACCCATTGTTATGAGAGCCAACCGAGCATTGTAAACACAACCGTAACTTCAGCCCCTGGCCACAGACACCATTATGAATCACGTGGCTTCTCCCCACGAACTTCAAATTCAATCGCTGGCCCGTTTGTTTTCTCAGCTTCCCCGTTCAAATCACCCAATCAAGAAAGTCCTTTGCCTCCAAAAAGTGTGTAAGACGGTTTGGTCGGGTGGGCTTCTGCACCCGTTGGGGAACCCTGTGTGGATTGAATGAGGTTGAGGTTTGTGTTTGGTGATGGGTTCTGTTCTGTGTCCCACGCCTGTTTGTTTGATTTTGTCCAAAACACATGTAGAATGCCGCACTCCTGTTTTGCTCTCTATTTGGGTTTTGATTCTGATTCATCGCCATCCCAGCGCTAACGCAAACCGTGATTCAGAACAGCATGCCAGATCTGCAGACCTTTGAATTAGTCTTTTGTTCTCCTTGATGCACCAGGAGTGTGGAAACTCTGCTGCTTTAATGGGCATTATTTTTGTTTTCATATGTGGCTCAGAGTTCAAAGTCTCAGAAAGAACTCGCTCTCGCTTTCCACTATGGACAGAATCAGGTGGGACAAAGGCCTGGATAGTGGACAGGCCTGTAAACCTGAGAAATGTGACATTTGTGTTCCCTAACGGTGCTTTCTCGTTTATTGTATTGTATCACCATAGCAACAATTGTAGGAGTCCATTCATCCATACTTTACCGAATATTGACAAAACAATATGGTTATCAATCCTTAATGAGCCAAGTAACCGACATACAGCCCTTATTGGTATGTTAAAAACCTAAAATGCCTGTCTCTAATATACTCATTTGACAGATTCTTAGGGTCTTTCTTTAGTAGAAATGCTCAGCTTACATTTGAAACTGAAGGGATTGTGACCAAAGGTAGGTCACCTTGGATCCATAAGAAGTGTCCCTTGGAGAACCTTGTCCTAAACAGGTCCAGACCCTGTTTGGTTTGGCACTGTGTCCCTTTCAGTCAGGTCCAAATGTCTTTTCATCCCATGTTCCAAGTTACATTCTTCACTTCAAAGAACGTTTCTTTCCAGAAATGAGGAGGGAAGAAAATGTATGATAAAATATCAATATTTTGCAGAGGACGAGAGATCTGAACGTTCAGGTTGAAATAGCCAAACAATTGGTGAATCATTTCTTCCTCCGAACTTTAACCCTTTACTTCTTACATCTGGTGATTTGTCAGTCACAATTCATCATTCTTACATGGTCTTAGAGTAAAACAGAATAATCCAACTACCTATCCATGGCCTGAGGTTCATTCTTAATCCAAATAAAGGATAAGGGTCATGAGGCCCTATTGGGCGACAAATAAACATGGCTTCCAGGTTCTCACATGTCACATGTCCGGCCCCCCCCCCCACAGAGTACTATGTGGGAACTGTATAAACAACCACCTGTATATACAGTTCCTGGTCAAACTCTGGCTTGTTTACCCTGCCCCATGTCTGCCCCCTGGGTGTTACCATAGCAACACCATCGTTGGGGGTTGGGGACCCATGCATGTTAACTGGGTTTCCTCTGTGAGAGCGGAGCCACCCTTCACAGGAGAAGGAAGTGATGCCTTCAGGACAAGACACTGAAGAGAAATCTTTTCCAGGTTGTTGGAGATGTTGAGTGCTTCCACATATCTATCTAATGAGGGTCAGAGATAGGGTTTTGGTTCAGTTTAGGGTGCCTAAACACAGCCTGCCCCAACAATCACCAACATTGGACCATATGCGTTGGTGGTTGTTGGTTGTTGTCTGTTGAAGGTTTTTGGTGGGGAAAATTGTATCGTTGTTGGCCAGCATTCTAAAGTTAGGGGTTGGTGTTTGTTGGGGCAGTGTGCTCGTGCTTTAGGGTTCACGGTTCGGGTTCAGTTGAGGGTTTGGTTTAGGGAGAGAGTTATGGTTAGAATGTCAGTCCAAACCCAAATTTCCTCCCCCCCTGACAATTGAGCTACCCAGCATCAATAATGCTTCTTGTTGTTTTGGTTTGTTTTTCGACAGATGGCTTCTGGAAACTCGCCTGCCGTCCGTTCCAGCCAACGTCTTCTCTCACATGGTGAACCTCTCAAAAATGTAAGTGAGGGACCGTCAAGCAGAAGACGACAAACACACACTTTTATGAACTTGAGTCCGGTAAACTTGCCCTCGTCCACCTGTTGTCTTCTATCATGTTGTTATTTCATTTTCATCTAAATACTCCCCAAAATTAAAAACATTCCAGATCCATATTTGCACCTTCCTCTCCGCAACCCCTCCGGTCTCCCACCCAGATGGCTGATTGGCTGTGTCTGTGTAGCATCGGCGCAGCGCGCTAATCACAGTTGGAAGCACTAATGTCTTCCTAAGTAGGAGCAGGAGTGGGAATGTCGCTCCTCGTGCCACAGAGGGTAAAGCACTCTCGTTCCCGAAGCTAGGTATTTTAACTAGCGAAAGCCCCCGTTGTGTGTGTGTATGTGTGCGTGCGTGTGTGCGTGTGTTTGTGTGTGTGTGTGTGTGTGTGCGTGTGTATAAATGTCTATGTGTGAAGAGTGTCTGTGTGTGTGTTTGTGTGGGTGTGTGTCTGTGTGTGTGTGTGGGATTCTGTGTTTGTGTGGATGTGTGTGTGTATATATGTGTGTGAGTTTGTGTGGGTCTGTGTGTGTGCATGTGTATATGTGAAGTGTGCATGTGTATCTGTTTCTGTGTGAAGTGTATTTGAAGTATGTGTGTGTGTGTGTGTGTGTGTATTTGTTTGTGTATGTATGTGTGTTTGTGTGTGTGTGAAGTGTGTATATATGTGTGTGTGTGATGTGTGCGTGTGTGTGTGTGTGTGTGTGCGTTTGCATGTGTATATGTGAATGTGTGTGTGAAGTGTGTCCGTGAGTGTGAGTGTGTGTGTGTGTGTAGAGAGAATTGCCGAGCCAATGGGTTGAGGTGAAGGCTGCAGTAAGATACACACACTCCATCCTTGATCCCTGGCCTGGGGCAGATGGCGTCTGTGTTGAAGTCATGCGTGAAGGTAGTCCGAGAGGGCTGAGGACGCGTTCCTTCTGCTTGTGTTTTTGTGTTGCTTTTTTCCCCCCTTGTTCTCAACCAGGAGGTATGACTCGAGAAAAGAGGGGGAACCACTAACGTCTGCCTGTTTGACATCCCACTTGAAGGGTGGAATCCAAATGTCCCCGCCGAAGCTGAAACTGACTTATTTCTGAGCCTTCCGAGGGATCTATTTTTGGGAACATAGGAATCTCTCGGAACCCGTGAACGGAAAGACGAACAGACAGACGAACAGACAGGACGACGGAAAATAAGGATTTATTTTTTACCGTTAAATAATTTAAACAGCAAAAAGCTCTAAGAGCTGCTGAAGCTGAGTGCCAGCTGCCAGCCTGGTTGGCGTGCCAAGAAACACGGGTTAACATTTGTCAGAACGGGTTAGCATTTCAGAACATAGTTACGGCGACACTTATTGCTTGCTTAACTTCACTTTAAGTTCTTTTTTCCCCCCTCGGTACGGAGCCTGACACAAGGAGGAAATTCATTGACATTTCTTGTGTGTATTCAGCACTAAGCCGATCGTTTATTTAATAAGCAATTAGGTAGTTGCCAAGTACTAACAAATGGGTGCTCAGTGCATTGACTGATGACCAGGTAATAGTATATCTGTGTGTGAGTGTGTGTGTGTATGTGTGTGTGTGTGTGTGTGTGTGTGTGTGTGTGTGTGTGTGTGTGTGTGTGTGTGTGTGTGTGTGTGTGTGTGTGTGTGTGTGTGTGTGTGTGTGTGTGTGTGTGTGTAGCACATACCTGTAAAATTACCCATTGCCGAGATTGAGACGCTTGACATAAGCAGTGGTTGGAACCATTGAAGGAATTTAGTCGTTTACGTTAATGAAGGAATGAATGTATGAATGAATGAATGAATGGCCGAAAAGCGTTGCCAGGTGTTGCACTGAGTATTGTGGACCCACTGTACGTTTTATTAAGAATCTGCGAAAAACCTTTGTGAGATTGTTGTTCAAACTTGTACAAACCTTTATTTTCAATGTGTTTCTTGTTGAATGTCTTATTTCTCTCAGATACATCTCAGTGGACGTCATGTTGAAGCGGTTGGAGAGGCACTCCTTCTACAATCTGAAGAAAATCACTAACATGTAAGCAGTTAGAAAGAAAGCAGACATATCGGCTCTTTCACAAAACACAATCATAGCAACAATATTGGAACCCTTATAAAGAGAACAGAACAACATCACTAACCTAACCGCTAGACACAACACAACACATACGACAAAATGATAGAACATTCCATCAAATAACACAGCAACACAACATACACAAAGTACACAACATACCCAACGCAATGTAACGCAATGCCTCCTAGCATTACAACAACAACATTCCTTATTGAGCATATTGACTCCATACCTGTGGCATACGAGTTAATGATACTCGATAATATATTTTATTTTGGTTAGCTCAGCCACTCAAGCTCAGTATACCAGACTTAACGTAGACTAGTTTGAGTAAACAACACCAGAGTACTTGAGTCTTGAGGGGTTTGTGTGGCCTGTTATGGAGAGGCCTAAGAGAGCTTTTAACCGTATTAATGACCAAGCCTGAGCCGAAAGACTCAGACTTGCAAATAAATTGCATGGCTTTTCTCTTCCATTCATGCTCAAGTGCAAGTCTGGAGGAACCTGCCGAAATCAGGGAAAAGTCACACCCAGCCCCTTACATATAGGCCCTATATTCTCAATTATGGGATAGAAGAGACTTATTACCCAGGGGCTTGGCATATCACACATTCTATTGAGAAAGAAAATTAAACAGCTGGGAACCCTTTTCTGAACAAACATATGCCAGCACATCCCATAACAAATACCGAGCTTCATTCTTCTGGTTTCTGTATCTGTCTGGGGGATTAGGGTTCCCCTTTTCTGCTAAGCCCCCCCCCCCCAGATATCATATAATGGACCATAGAAGGGAATTTACTCTGAGAGCTCCACTTGTTCATCCACCTTATTTATGTATTTGAAGCGTGTTTGCTCAATAGCTCCCGGGTCTCTCTTCTTGCGCTGATTGGTTGCGGTGAGGTGCGCCATACCGTAGATAATGGCCTCCCTCTCAGGTTTCCTCCAAGGGTCAGACAAAAAAGAAACGAGTGCCCCTCTTCCTGTCTGCTCACGGCCGCTTGCGTACGGCTGATGGGAGACGGTGGGGGGGCCGCTGGGGAAGGGGCCACTCAGCTGAGTTTAAGAGGAGGTGGAGAGGAGAGGAGAGGTAAAAGGAATCCTACGCATGAAGGTTGGTCTGGCCTCAAACAAAGTGTGCCACATTTAAATGTGTATTTCCATTTTTTTCTTTTCATTTGACCGTTTTTTTTTTCTCACACGCACAAAAAAAGAGCAAGAGTTCAAAGGTTTCAAGCCACTCAATGACAGAAAAATCTGGAAAAGCGCTCGTTTGATGTTTGAGTGGCGCCTCTAACCGCGGTAAAGCGGAGGTGTGGAGGCGACCAGGTGCCCTGAACACTTTACTGTCTCTGCTGGGATGTTTAGAGCGGCTTTTGAACGCCGTCTGAAGCGTGGGCCAGAAAACACACGTCAGAACTCAAACGGCTTGTGAGAGCCAGAGCCTGGGAGACTCAAGGTTTTTTAGGGCCTAGGGGCCTCTCTCGGTCCTGGGCCCCAGACCCGAGCTGAATAAACACACAAATTAGACATTAATTTGACTCTTCTTCAACCGTTGGCACCACGGCTTAGACAGTTTTTTGTTTACCCAAATGCTAAGGAACGTGTGCGCGCGTGTGTGTGTGTGTGTGTGTGTGTGTGTGTGTGTGTGTGTGGCCTTAATATGACACAGGTGCATGTGGTTTATGTGTGTGAGCGTTTGGCCTTAATATGACTTGGTATCTGATGTAGCTGACAGGTAGTAAACACAGCAGGGGTAGTTAGTGTGTGTGTGTGTGTGTGTGTGTGTGTGTGTGTGTGTGTGTGTGTGTGTGTGTGTGTGTGTGTGTGTGCGTGAGTGTGTGTGTGTGTGTGTGTGTGTGTGTGTGTGTGTGCGTGCGTGCGTGTGTGCATTTTTAGGCTTTCATGTGAGAATGCATATGGGATATAATTACCCTAATTACTTTCCCATAACAACCTGTGTAACTACATTATCTGTATTTATAGTTAGCACTTCTTCGTCGTTGGTATTGGTTATTTGTTTATGCATGATTCTTTGATTCTGTTTCCTCCATTAGAGAGATTCGCAACACGAAGAGTCTGACATACATAGACCCAGATGCTTTTGGGAATCTTCCAAACCTCAAATATCTGTAAGTATTGGAAGTACATGATACAGGTTTTATTTATATTGACTTCTAATCAAAGCACTCTGACTACCTGAGCAGACCTTTATCTAAAATGTAATTTATGGTTTCATCGCTATGTCTTGAAACTATTATCAATTGTATATACCAGCAAGGAGGTCAGGAAAAGAAAATGCAATTATAAAAGAAAAAATCCTATAGATCCTATTATACCCATTTGCTCTGCATTGTCTGCCTTTCCAGGGGGATTTTCAACACCGGCCTGGCTGTCTTCCCTCACCTGGGCAACATCCAGTCTATCGATATGAACTTCATTCTGTAAGTTGCTGTAAGTCTCTACTTTTCAGAGAAAGGTGCCAATAGCTTATCAATATATGACTCTTAAATATGAGCTATTGAGTGTGATGTGTGAGTGTGTGTTAACAGCAACTACTTTTCATTTTTGTCACGTTGTAGTGGTTTCAAAGACATTCATGAACCCTTCACCCCGACATGCTTTTGTGTTTTTGTTGTGTGTGCTGCAAAATCGCTCTAGTGGGCTAAAACAATTTTGGTCTTACTCTGCTTCCTGCTTTCCACAGCGAAATCGTTGATCACCCCTATATTAAGGAGATCCCACCCAATTCATTCCGTGGTATCACCAACGATGTGCTGACTGTGTAAGACAGACACACACACACACACACACACACACACACATACACACAAAACAAACACAACAGCACAATTAGGAAACCCATATAAATTATATCCTTATATGCCTATTTTGGATAGTTAAACACACACACAAACTCACACTCAGAAATACACACACCTAAACACACACATACACACAAACACACACACATAAACACACGCACAGACACACACACACAAACAGACTCATATCCCTATTTGCCCCCTTCACGAAGGATACGGCCAAGTCATGGCCACCTTGGCCACAGAACAGGCAGGACAAACTGCGCCGAAAGCGTGCAGAGTGCAGAAAGAGGACTTTCCGTCTCGACGCGAAGAATGTTATGTCTCGCATTTTGTGGTGAAAACCCACAAGATTAGGCATTCAGACAATGACCCCCCACCACCACCGGGGAGAATGTATAACAAGTCTCTTACACTTTGCTAGCGCTATTAGTTTTAGAATTTGGTTGGAAATGTCGGCTGGGTAATGTTGGTAGAAATACTCTGATTTGAGTTCTGAGTAAGATATGGGCCAGTGGGAAAGTTGGGCTACTGTATTGTTTCATTATTTACTGTTCAATATCTCTGAGTGCTGACCAACGTGTAGTTGATTTAAATGTGTGGGCTACCGTACTGTTTCTCAATTGATTCTTACTGCTTGCTGTTCGTGCTTGACCCAAATTGCACTGAAAAGGTTGTTGATTGTGATTGGTGCTTGTGATTGTAACTGACAGCCTTGGGTTGCAGGATGCTGTACGGGAATGGCTTCAGAGAGATTCACCCCTACGCCTTCAACGGGACCAAACTGGATCAAGTGTAAGTAACTCTGCCTTCCCTCAACGATAACACTCCACCCTCTTGAAATTTTTCTCTTTTTTTACTATATTTAAGATCTTAAATAAATCACGTCCGACTCCATCACCTTGATTAGCGCTGGCAACGCGATAGTGCCAGGATGAATCTCAATGTTTGTATACCTTAGCAAACGTTGAAACTTGACCACGTTCCACTGTGTAAACATGCGACCCCGTAGACATGGTAGTGATGTTGGAGTTAAGAGCGTATTTTTCATGGGAGACGTTCGGAATCCATCGGTTCTAAGTCGGCACGTTTCCTCTGAAATTAAGGGCGGCCCGCTATTTTCCCCCTGAGATTAAACCGGTTCTGACATCTGGCATGTGCTCTCCCTTTACTCATAGTTACACTACAAAATCACAGGGGGGGGGGGTTCTTCAATGACTGAATCTCAGATGTATTCGTCGAGGGCCCGGCCCCGGGGCCCTTGATTAAAACGCTGAGGTTCTCATGGGAAAGTGAGTTCTCAGGAAGTGGCCATCAAGAGAAGGGTCTTAAAGCAACGGCACTGGCCAGACCAACTGGAACCAGCGAGATAGGGCACTCGAGGACTCAACTGGTTGAGTCTGTCTCCGAAATATCAAAGGTTCAATGAGGAGAAGGGAAGAGGAAAAATGGGAAAAAAGCATTTATTCCTCGTATGTCTCAACTTCTTGTCTATTGCAGTAACCTCCCCTCCCCCACCATCCGTCCACGGGCCAAACCCAACATTTTCAGGATATTAGATATTAATGCTATTAATTTCCATCCCCTACCTCTCGGCTTACTTACAACTCCTCCGCAACTACGACCCCTGGTCCTTCCGCTTCTGAGGGGCCCTTATTATTAGTATTAGTATTACGCCATTGTTAGGTCACTTTAGCAGCGAGAGAGAGAGCGAGAGAGAGAGAGCAAGAAAGAGAGAGAGAGAAAGAGAGCGAGAGAGAGAGAGAGAGAGAGAGAGAGAGAGAACCTCGTCAGTGTTGGTGTTGGCGCCGCAGGTCAACCTCCTGGGCAGAAGCCATCCGAGAGCATCGCGGCCAAACGAGAAACACCAACGTCTCGCTGTTGGAGGGATGTGAGATCAGACTAAGAGGGCCTTGTCGGGACCTGTGTGCAAGGAACACACCTGCACACTTTATAGTTTTGACGTGAAGACGTGTGTTTGTATTGAATGGTTTTATTTAATATCTGGGTGTTGTTATTTTTTTGATGTATGTGTTTCAAAATATCAGATACAAATTTTGTCTGCTGGGATTTTAACTCTGTTCGACCTGCAGTGTCTAAATGGCGGGGCAGGCGAGTGTAGTGGTAAAGACTGTTAGTGACTTAAATGCGTATCCCAAAAGTGACTAAATAATAAATAGTCATTTGAGCATCGTGGTCAAATGGGAAAATCTGGCAAGAAATGTTAGCAAACAGAAATTTGTTGTGAATACACCTCATTCCGATATCATTACGTCCAGTCCTGCAGTTTGGAAAAGTAAAGTAAAAAAAATGTCTGAATAAATATGTGCTTTCCTCTCCAGGTACCTTTACAGAAACAGGCATTTGACCAAGATGGATGAGAAAGCTTTTATGGGTGCGATCAGAGGGCCCATGCTCTTGTAAGTACACTCTCGAAGGGAGACCAGAAATAACAATAAATGAAACACACAACTCTAAACTCTTAAACTCTGTAAAACTGCACATTTCAGTCACACACATATTTTCCATTTGGAATATGAATATCTGCTTCGTATTAGAGACAGAAATATTTCAACGTCTCTACAAGAAGTTTAAGAAGAGAGCAAATTTATAGTGCAACAATGGAATGAAGACTTTAACTTTGAAAGAGCTCCATTGACTCCTTGGTGGAGCGTGTATTCGTTTTGATGAGGTTTTCTGAGGCTGGTGGTGTTTTGGGAAAACAACTGTTTGGCAGTTTGCTAATGTATCAATAATTGGGGCTATGTATTGTGGATTTTCTGGTCTGTGGGCCATAAGTTGAGCTTTCGGGGAATCCAATGCAGGCAGGGGTAAGAATTTGGAACATCTTCTGTTATGTTATAAATAGGCAAGTGTCCACACAGCTGGTCTCGTTTGGTCATGTTAATTTCCATTTTACATTGATGGGCCATTATTATAGTGCCATTATCCCACTGCGGCTTTTCATTCTTTTTTTTGTATTATTTTAAATATGGGTTATAGTAAACAACATTTCCTCTTATATTACATTCTAAATTTCAGCACATTCATGATGAATTGAGTTGTTTTTACTTTAAACAATCATGATCATGTGATGTGTAACACACAGGGTAATCATTAGATTAATAAGATTTCTGTTTCCAGTTCTGATTCCAGGCCTTATATAACACCCCTCTGCCTCTCCAATCAGTGTACTGAACAGAACACACAGACTTCCCAAATGAAAATGCCTCCACTTTCGGTAATTGCGTTATCCGCATCATAACCGCCTGCGACAAGAGCCCCGTTCTCATTTCCTCCCGTGCAGACGGGGGTGACATGACCACCACGTCTGGGAAATACGATCGCTTACAAAAAAAATCAAAGAGTGTGAACCGGAGATCCAGCTGTGTCTGCGAGTGGGAAGTCTGACGTGCGATGGTGTGCGATCGGAAGTTAACATCGGTACGATACTGCTGGCTTTCTGATGCCGCCCCACCCCAGCAACACAGGTGATTGGGGCTTAAAACCTTCAGGTAACGTTCCCGCCATGCTAGGAAGTGTGTTGGTGTTTCTGTGCGTGTCCACTGGTTGCCATAGATACCGTCATCGAGGAAGGGTGTCAGGTTAGGACAATATGTTCCGCCTCCTTCTCCTCTTCCTCGGTTCCACTGGGGGGGCTGGGGGTTAATATCCTGAGTGAGGTCAGCTCCATGGTCCCGTTTCGACATCTGGGAATGACAGATGTTGAGATATTTCAACCCTAGGAGAGGTGAGCGAGGCAGCAAACACTACCAGGCACCAGAGAGAGAGTGTGAATGATGCATAGTTTGGCCTGCCAGGCGACTATGGATATTTTAATCCAATCATCTTGACCATTTGTTGATTCAGCAACATGAGGGGATTAGGCAACCGATTAAGAAAATGTACAAATACGGAGACAAGAATTCGGCCTCAACTTGCACCCGGAATGGAGGCAGATAGAGAGGGTGTCTGTAACGACCCTGAAATAGGGCATGTGCATCAGGATTTACTTTGCAGTGATTGCCTCCATTTTTGGAAGTATAGGACAATTGGAATGGGAGTTATGTTAGTTGTCATGTTTGTTTGTTCATTTATCATGAAATTATTGGTCGATATGGGAAGACTTTGTTGTGTCTGAAATTGCCACAGCGTTTATCATGCGTGGCAGTGCGAAATAAAGTATTCATTAACCATGGTTATGGTATATTTACATTG
Organism: Pollachius pollachius; assembly: GCF_949987615.1. NCBI lineage: Eukaryota > Metazoa > Chordata > Actinopteri > Gadiformes > Gadidae > Pollachius > Pollachius pollachius. The sequence continues at coordinate 9,646,955 of NC_136949.1, forward strand.
ATTTAAGATTTTACAGCACTACAACTCTCCAAGTCTTCTCAATCTGGCTGAGTTTCGCCAAAGAAAACTCCTGTTGCATTCTGATATACAAGCCCTGTACATTAGTTCCCATCCCTTTTGTGGCTAGTGAGCCCATTTTAGGTCAGATATGTTGGCACATCTACGTCCACACACATAATTAAAACCCCAGCCAACATCTGTGTCTTATATCACTGTCCCTGGGAAGGGTGTCCAACACTGCCAGTGTTGGGGTAACGCGCTAAAATGAACACGTTAGAGTACTCAGATATTTTGTTACGTTTCAAATAAGCATTCCGATCAATTATGATGCAATCTGATAACTAATTATGAGAGCTTTCAAACCTTTAAAATATTTTTTGACATGAAAAAAAAATCGGATATGGATATGGATATCGGTCGACCAGGTGAGCTTCCGACCCTGTAATTAGTAAACACTACTGCAGAACCTTGTCTGTTCTGATAAGATCGTCTGGTCGGATGTCTTTAAGATGGCAGACCTTGTCTCGTGTCTCTCCCAGCGAGGTCAGGCCTGGTTTTGGAGTGGCTAGTCAAGAGGGAGAAACACGGGGTGTATAATTGCTTAAAGATGATGAGAGCAGAGAGAGAGGGCTCTGAAGTGCTCTGAAGGAAACCCAGATGAGAAGGAGAGCTCTGTGCTGTGGGACGTGTCTGAGAGGCCGGCCTGGGCAGATCGTGTTCAGCTTCCTACTGCCTATAATATTCCATGACTGATTACATTTGACGCTGAATCAATTGCAATCTTCTATTCAATTTGTATGCTGCTTTTTGGGCCTAGCGTATTAAACATTTTATTAACAAATCAACACAATTGACATGACCCCAAGAAACCCATATCTTGCATCACGATTTAAAGCATTTTGTAACCTCATACGAGTATGGTTTATATTATGTTATGATTATTTTGGTAGTTATTTTATAATATATTTATCTATATCTATCGATTTAATATTGAAAATGAATATTCATGTAGTTTATCATTTAAACATGCAAAATGGATTTGAGTTAGGGATTTGTCTTCATGTTTTCCTCTCTCTCTCTCTCTACATGTACAGTGTACCTAATCCATCTCTCTCTCCCTCTACATGTACAGTATCTAATCTATCTCTCCCTCTAAATGTACAGTGTATCTAATCTATCTATCTCTCTACATGTACAGTGTATCTAATCTATCTATCTCTCTACATGTACAGTGTATCTAATCTATCTCTCTCTCTACATGTATAGTGTATCTAATCTATCTCTCTCTACATGTACAGTGTATCTAATCTATCTCTCTCTCTCCCTCTACATGTACAGTGTATCTAATCTATCTCTCTCTCTTCATGTACAGTGTATCTAATCTATCTCTCTCTCTTCATGTACAGTGTATCTAATCTATCTCTCTCTCTACATGTGCAGTGTATCTAATCTATCTCTCTCTCTACATGTACAGTGTATCTAATCTATCTCTCTCTCTACATGTACAGTGTATCTAATCTATCTCTCTCTACATGTACAGTGTATCTAATCTATCTCTCTCTACATGTACAGTGTATCTAATCTATCTCTCTCTACATGTACAGTGTATCTAATCTATCTCTCTCTCTACATGTACAGTGTATCTAATCTATCTCTCTCTCTACATGTACAGTGTATCTAATCTATCTCTCTCTCTACATGTACAGTGTATCTAATCTATCTCTCTGTCTACATGTACAGTGTATCTAATCTATCTCTCTCTACATGTACAGTGTATCTAATCTATCTCTCTCTCTACATGTACAGTGTATCTAATCTCTCTCTCCCTCTACATGTACAGTGTATCTAATCTATCTCTCTCTCTACATGTACAGTGTATCTAATCTATCTCTCTCTCTACATGTACAGTGTATCTAATCTATCTCTCTCGCCCCTCTCTCAGGGACGTGTCTCAGACCCGGATCTCCTCGCTGCCCACCGTCGGCATGGAGACGCTGCGGGAGCTGATGGCGCGTGAGGCGTGGGCGCTGAAGAAGCTGCCGCCCATCAAGACCTTCAAGCACCTGACCTCGGCCGACCTCACCTACCCCAGCCACTGCTGCGGCTTCAAGAACCTGAAGAAGAAGAGGGGGTAGGTCAAGTGGGCGGTGAAACGCTCAACATTGAACGTGGTCCGTGGTCCGTTTGACACGTCCGTAGTCCGTGTGGATTTAGAAAAGGGTTAAAAGTATGAAAGAGGTTCAAAGTGTTGAGCGGTGAATAAATAGGACTTAAAAAAGGGTTAAAAGTATGAAAGAGGATCAAAGTGTTGAGCGGTGAATAAATAGGACTTCAAAAAGGGTTAAAAGTGTGAAAGTGACTGTTAAAGGGTTAAAGGAAAGTGTCAAGGCTCGAATAATATGGTAGAAGAAGAAATTATTTGTTTTGAATGTGTTAAGAGTTAAGTATTAAACATTTAAACCTAAATAATATAAATCTATAAATATAAAATAACACGATTAGACAGTTAGAGTCTAATCGAGAAGTGGTTCAATGAGGTTTTAATGTAATAAACGGTAAAAAAATAAATTGGAGAAAAAAGTTTAACAACAAGTTAAAAGGTTTATGAAAAAAAAAAGAAACTGACGAGGGACACACTCCAAACTCCTAGGGCCAGACTCCAAAACGTAATTCGGCAAGCATGGTGTGTGTGTGCGTGTGGGTCCGGTGAAGGGCAAACATTTGTGTGTACAAGTGTGTGTATGTGTGTGCGAGCATGTGTGCTGTGGATGATTTCCCAGCGAGCGAGGCAGCTGTACTTGCACGGTGTGGATTCTGGCTTGGATTAAATCAACTTCTCGGACGCGTTTACCCAGAACTCAGAGCGGCCCCGAATTACCGTCACTCAATCCTGGTATGGAAGCGAGCGAGCTCAGGCAGACTAACGACGACGCTCTCTAAACAGGAAGGGCTTCTCTTTAACTGCTTGTATAAATCATTGGACTGCGCACTTGACCACTGTCAAATATGTCGCTGGCAGGCAGGCAGGCAGGTGCGTCTGTTTGTGTCCGACATTATTCCTTATGACTTTGTCAAATTAGGTCAATCGACTCTCTTTGACGGACAGCTCCTCCGCGATGCGTGAGTCAGTGATTTGGTCCGCTGTGCTCACATCTATTCCTCTCCAACCCCCCCCCCCCCCGCAGCTTCCTGGAGTACCTGTGTAACCTGACGGCTCTGTACGACCAGCACCACAAACGCTCCGTGGGGCCCCTGCGCGTCACCTCGCTCCAGGGAGAAGGAACGCCAGAGAGCCCCCTGCCTGTCCCCCCGATGACGCCCCCAGACGACGTGGACTCCCCCCGCCTCGGGGAGCAGGAGGAGGAGGAGGAGGAGGAGGCGTGGCGGAGGCAGCGGGGAGGGGACTTCCCCGACAGCCTCCTCCACTACCACGCCTACTTCGGGGGCCAGGGGGCCGCCGACGAGGGGGTGGGCTTCGGCGAGACCCTGAAGAACGCCCAGGAGGACACGGGCCAGGACTTCGACAGCCGCTACGACTACGTGGTGTGCGAGGACGGCGAGGAGGTGACGTGCACGCCCGCGCCCGACGAGTTCAACCCCTGCGAGGACATCATGGGCTTCGGCTTCCTGCGCGTGTCCGTGTGGTTCGTCAGCCTGCTGGCCGTGCTGGGCAACGCGCTGGTGCTGCTGGTGCTGCTCACCAGCCACTACAAGCTCTCCGTGTCCCGCTTCCTCATGTGCCACCTGGCCTTCGCCGACCTGTGCATGGGCGCGTACCTGCTGCTCATCGCCTCGGTGGACCTGCACACGCGCTCCGAGTACTTCAACCACGCCATCGACTGGCAGACGGGCGCCGGCTGCGGCCTGGCGGGCTTCTTCACCGTGTTCGCCAGCGAGCTGTCGGTGTACACGCTGACGGCGATCACGCTGGAGCGCTGGTACGCCATCACCTTCGCCATGCGGCTGGACCGCAAGCTGCGGCTGCACCACGCCGCCACCGTCATGCTGGGCGGCTGGATGGGCTGCCTGCTGCTGGCGCTGCTGCCCCTGGTGGGCGTGAGCAGCTACCAGAAGGTCAGCATCTGCCTGCCCATGGACACGCGCTCGGCGGCGGCGCAGGCCTACATCGTGTCCGTGCTGGTGCTCAACATCGCGGCGTTCGGCGTGATCTGCGGCTGCTACGTCAAGATCTACTGCGCCGTGCACAACCCGCACTACCGCTCGGGCTCGAAGGACACCAACATCGCCAAGCGCATGGCCGTGCTCATCTTCACCGACTTCCTGTGCATGGCGCCCATCTCCTTCTACGCCATGTCTGCCGTGCTGGACCGGCCGCTCATCACCGTGTCCAACTCCAAGATCCTGCTGGTGCTCTTCTACCCGCTCAACTCCTGCGCTAACCCCTTCCTGTACGCCATCTTCACCAAGGCCTTTCGGGGGGACGTCTTCATCCTGCTCAGCAAGGTGGGCCTCTGCCAGCGGCAGGCCCAGCTGTTCCGGGGGCAGACCGTTTCGTCCAAGGGGGGCAGCAGCGCCACCGCCGCCACCTGCCAGTGGTGGCGGGACCGGGGCGGGGAGGACAAGAGGATGAAGAAGAAGAAGAAGAAGAAGGGGAGGATGGCGGGGAGAGGGGCAGCCGGAGGAGGAGCAGCAGCAGGAGGAGGAGGAGTCGGCGGGGATCAGGAGGAGACGCCGATCCACGGGAGACGGGACGAGTCGTCGGGACACAGCAGCCAGCAGCCCCTCAGCAGCCAGCAGCCCAGCCCGGAGGAGAGCGGGACCCTGGACACGTGATCCCGCGCAGAGCGTCCCGCCGAGCTAGGGTAGAGAAGATGGCAGTGGGGGCTGGTCCGGGCTCGGGAGAGGGGACGGACGGACGGACGGACGGACGGAGGAGGACGGAATGGTTCTGTGAGAGTTAAACAGGAGGCTCGGAGGCCCCAGGGCGGAGGCTGGGGTTGACAGGTGGGGTTGACAGGTGGGGTTGACAGGTGGGGTTCAGCTGTTTTCACCATCTCCAGCCTGGGGAGATCATACGGCCGGGCCACCTGTTGGACAGTATCGCGTGTCACGGAAATATGTGACATTGGCTTCGTCTCACTTTGTTTTGTTTTTTTTTCTATTGGAGGAGTTAACGTTTTAGCGCAGTGGTTACAAAGAAAGGGACACACACGCCTATAGATGTATACTGTGTAGCCTGAAGAAAGGGAATTACAATTTTAAACTAAATTCTTATTAAGATAAAAATAGAGCCTTATATTATTAAGTAAACGCAGGGAAGACTTGAATTCTCTTTTTATGTGCTTTTGTTGAGTAGAAGGACAGAAGGTCTTTCTACTCAACAAAAGCACATAAAAAGAGCGTCCCTTATAGTGCCATTTTACTCTTGTACATGTTGTAAATAAAATGACCATATGTTGCTAATTAAATGGACAAGAATTAAAATCTGACCTCCGGGATTGCTTTATCCAAAGCTGTTTTTTTTAAACTGGAAGTGAACATTATGACTTAACATTAAAATGTAACCAGAGTGGTTGAATAAACCAGCCTAATGGAAATGTATACATGGTGAACGGTGCCACTGATGTGAATAGCAGTTACAAGTACTTCACCAGGAGAAGTGGACTCTGAAAACTCAAAGCTAATGGGACTTGGCCCTTCACTTAAAACTAATCCTCTTTCACCTCTTTTTTGTTTTTGGACCGCTGGTCCCTTGTCCTTGTTCCTGTGATGTTTTATACATACACATAATAGGCCTGAATAGTTATATAAATCATATTTTAGAAAAAATAATCCATCATCCCTCGAACACACATCATTGAATTAAACAAATAACCAAGTGTGGATTTTCATTAGCAATTTTCAAAAGAAATGAGAGATGGGTAGGAAAGTCCCAAAAAAAAATCCTCTGAAGCCCTTTTTCTCTGCGTTGGAATGCTCTGGTTGTTATTCCTAGCACGGTGGTGATATTTTTCCTCCCTTTTACATAGCCAGAGACTTATACAATCAGAGACCATCATTTTACCCTTTTCCTGCGAGAGCTTTAAGCAAACAGAGCCGGCTGGGGCACATCTGATCCGTAACGCGCAGGACCTACGATATTTACGCTATTACGCGTTAAAGGACGTGCTGCGCCCATAGCGGCTTAACATCTGGTTAGAATTTCATCGGCGGTGTGTGTGACACTTATTTTTTCTTTAAGGGAAACGTACAGACCCACGCGGGGTGGGGGTGGGTTTGCGAGATACTTTCCTGGAAAAAAATGGTATAATTCCTTAGGATCTTTTATTATTCACTCGCAGGGACCGCTCGGAGTAAAGAGATGTGTTGACCACTCATCTGGACAGTTGGTTTCAGTTTGGGGAAAGCAGTGGGGTGGGGAATGGCTAACTCTGCTTGCCCTGATCCACGTTCTCTCCCGAATCACTCAGGCTAAACGGTAGAGACCGCAGCGGTGGAATGTTCTCTTAATTGTTTATTAGATGTGGCATCTGCTCGCAGGGGTTCCAGAAAATGACACGCACCATGAATCCGCGGGGCCCCCGGCCCCCTCGCTGACTACCAGTAGCTAACATTGTTTTCCGGCTCAATGTTTTGGATTTTTTCTTTTTCAAAAGCTTCTAATGTCAGTTTTCTTTTATTCCGATTGCGTTCAAGAACACAATGAGAAGTGTTATTGCAGCGCAGAATGTATTGAGCTGTGCTATTGATCTGGGGAGAAGCAAAGGTTCTGAGCGGTTCTCAACCACAAGTGCTTGTTGTGCTATTCCATTAGTGTGTGTGCATGTGTGTCCGAAAAAGGTCAATTCAAAAAAATGGGGCATTGTGAGTGACTGCATGTCTGTGTGAACGTATCTTGAACAAAACAAGCATTTCTGAGACATTGGCTAATGTTCTTCCATGTTCACCTGTGTTCCCGAGTGCCCTCTCTATACCACAAATCCAACGCACATATTTTCCAAAACCTTCTATTGATTTCGCTCCCCTCCAAGTCACGCTGATTATCTTCGATTGCAGCGGGCCTCTGCCAAAAACGCATTCACAGCCCGGCGAGGTTGCTGCAATCTCCGAGCCATCTCAGGGAGAACCATCATCGCCGTGCCATAACACAATCCTGTCTTTTCCGTGGGATGAACCTGACCACAGAGAGAAGGAGTTCAGCCTCTAGCAGCAGGGCCAAAACCCATCGACCAAGACCTTCTCCTTCCAGAAGGATTCCTTTCAACATGCTGCGCCATATCCCTGGTTCTCAGGCCCGCCCGATCATTCCTCTGCTGCCCTGTTGTTTTCTGAGCTGCTCCTCAAATAAGGCCAGACTGGGCCGTGTGATGATTGGGCTTGGGGCTAGTCTAGATAGGGGTGTACCGGTACCTGGGTTCGATCCCTGTTGTCCGCAGTATTAGCCTGTGATGGCCTCCTTGAGCAGTGTCCTAACCCCCTAAACACTCCTAAATGACCGCCTCAAATGACTAAATAATAAAGAGTCAATAATAGAACTCTACTCCAATGATTGCTCATGTAGCTGAACTGAAGAAGGGGGAGGAAGAAACCACTATAGGTGGTAGAAAAGGGGAGGCCAACGGAGCCTGTGAGGTGTTCCAGCCCGGAGATCAGCACCCAGCTCCTTTACAAGGCTCCTAAGTTTTTGCCAAATCAACCCAGGCAATCCGTTCATCCGTCCAGATTTCGGCACCACTGTCAACACAGCATCCCTGCTTTCACAGGACCCCCGGAGCATGTTGGGCCCCATGCCCAGCAGACTCGAACCAATGCCCTTCAGGGATCAAGTCCCTCTCATTTGGTGTCCAACTCGAGGAGCTCTCAGGTGGTCAGTGGAGCCAACACCTGAACGCTTGATAATGAAAACAAGAAGTCCTCAGGCAGGTCCTAAAAAATGCCAAGGGCAAACAAATCTTCCTTTGTTTATAGAGCTTTGTGCGGTCACTTTTGAAGTGCAGGTTTTACTTCTGTTTTCAGCTTTTCCCTCACAAATGATAACGTTTTGACCATTAAAAGTTGAACTACCAATATCTCAAACACACCAAGACATGTGTTACTCTATATTTATTCTGCGTAGAGCAGGGGTCCATGGTGGGATGAGAGCGTTGTTGCGGAGAGAAGGTGACCTCAGAATTGGAGAGGATAGGATAGTCACTTCTTAAATTACAAAGCAGTTCCCAGTGTTGGCTGAGGTTATTATAATATAATTACATTTTAAATAAATCAACCAAAAAAAGCTAACTCTCTCGAGCCCTACATTGACAAATTAAACCCTACTTCAACTATAAACTTAATGTGGGCAGTGGACTAGGTAGGTGTCAAGCTATTATGAGAATTATGGTAATTAAAATCATTATTACCATGTTCATGTCTATTTCCCCAAGAACCCACCAACTGTTAAATATACTCAAGACTTAAAAAGGCAACAGAGGCCAAAAAATAACAGGCCAAAAGAAATACAGGAAATAAGGAATGACCATTAGAAAAGAATAAAGACCCCTTTGTCCGATGGACCTGCAAGAATTCACATCTTTTAAACGGGAGACCCTTGACTTGTGACTGGCTGGGACACTTACAGTGCAAAGCTATGTTACTAATGGGACATACTTTGTCGGTTACACAGGTGCACACAAAACCAGGCAGTGTTTATGAGTCAGACAGAAAACCAACGGGGGCTCGTAAAAATAACCAAGAAAAAGGGAAAATAAAAGCGTGGGCCTAATGGTTCCTCGGCCGTCTTGTCTTTTGAGTGGCCAAGGAGGGCATAGGAGACAAAAAATATACATATGTCTGTGTGGGGCTACTTCACCTGAAGTAGCTTGAGATCTGGCCGTCTTCTAGTGGAGAGAGGAGTATCTGTTGAGACATAATGCAACATTGGGCTGACGTCTTGACTCCTACCCGGCTCCCAGTTACAATCAAGGGCCCAAATGCCCCTGCGGTTAGAGGCCTGGCGAGACCGACTGGCAGTGCCACGCCTTTGTCTCGCTCACTAACCTGAAGGAGGGTTTTAGTACAAGAGAGTGGGTGGCAAAGGTGCAAAAAACTAAACAGCTCAGTGTTCTTGTACTGAATACCTAATAGAACGTATCTAAATTTAGATATAATTTAAAGGTAAAAATTGTCAACATTCTCTTCCCGACAAACTTTTTTACCGTTTAGTAAAGATGCTTTTACCCGAAGCAAAGACGCACGTCAAAAAGGAGCCGACAGGCGTTGAGGATGCCCGTCGGGAGACTGAATACGATGGGGTTCAAACCCCACAACCTTGGTAGTGAGATGTACGCACAAAATGTTATTAAGACTTACATTTATTTCAAATGTTCACACCAAAATAAAATAGGCAAAAAATAAGCATCAGTGCATTTTTTTTATTCAACCGTGTAGCAAAACAAAAAAAAAGTCTAAACACCTTCTATAAAGCGCTGTTCCGAGTTACGATGTCTGTGAATACAAACAATCATTTATTGAATAATAATAAAAAATTAACAGTAAAAGAAGCAGATACATTTTCTGAACAATTATTTGAACAGCAGTTGGAACAAACACAGACAATGTGGAGCAAGAGTGAAAAGCAGAGGATACATCGTAAGAGACATTAAAAGCTCATATACTATGAATATCGCAAAAATGCCTCAAAACAAAAATCCATAGTCCAAAAAGGCACACATAAGAAACATTGGGGGCTGGGAGTTGAAAAGGAAATATCAGCAAATATTGAACAGTTACATATTTCAGTGATGTGTGCAAAAGCCCAATTTCAAGTTTTTAACCGATTTTTCTTGAGTTATAGTCGGTTTTTTTTACCAGTGTTCTACCCCAGAATGTATTTAACCTTGTCTTGGCACTTTAAATGTGTTGATTAGTTACGATGGACCATCCACAACTGTTGTTGAGTTCAGCAAAAAAACAAAACAGTCGAAGAGTAATATGTTTGGAGTTATTTGTTGTACAGTCTTGACTTGTACTGTATTGAAATGAGGCAAGGGCATTTCTCTCAGAAAGTAAGTAGAAAGTTTCAACAGTTTTTTTGCATAACAATATGCTGATTGGTTATAATATAGTTTTTTGATCCAGTATTTGTGCATTCCTAGAGTCTAGGCTATTTCTTCAACAAAGCATACTACTCTAAACCACACACGTTTAGCAAACAACCATTTAACCCGAAAATGCAACAATTTACCCCCCAAAAAAACCACACTACCCTATCTCAAATCATTATGACGAGGGAGGTGGGGGGTGATTGCGAGGGGCGCTATAAACAGACTTTTGTGATAGCCCAAAAGGTTTTAACTCCAATTTGATAGAAAAACATTGATTTTAAAAAACATGTTTAAAATGTGAAACAAAAAAGAAAACTGTGTGGGAGAGCTAGATACGAGGAAATCATGTGGAACCAGCTCTAAACCAAGGAACACTTATGATGTAAGAGCACTGTTTGGTGCAGGTTAGCAACCCCTTGAGAAGCACAACCTCTGATGAGCTTTGAGGAGCAAATAGAAGAAACGAAGAAAGAAAAACAGCCGTTGGTGAGCTCTGACCTTACAGACTGGGATTGGGGTGAGGAGGAGGTCGTCTCGAGTGACTTACTCTTTTGGGTGGGGAAGGGACGGTGAGGACACAACACACAAACCCAACACACCTTCAGTTGAGCACTCAGGCACCCACGAGTACACGCACATGCACACGCTTATTTGAACACACTGTGGCTATGAGCAACCTCGAATGACTTCACGACACACCATTTGACTGTACAGTGCAAATTAGACGGATGAAAAAGCGGGTTTTAAGAGCAAGAAAGACCAATCAGAAGATTTATTTTGGACTAGTAAGTTTGATTTTGTACAGTTGATTATCGTTTGTTTTTTCTCCCATGAGGCCAGGAGGCTGGGGAAAACACATTGACGACAACTGTTAATTTTTGGGGGGATTTAGCATCGAGTAGATAATAGAAAAAAAAAAGTATACTTCACACCATTGGTTATTCTACCGTTATGATTTTTTTGCTTTAATACCCTTCATCAAAAATAGCTCTAAAAGTACTTAAAATATGGTTGTCAATGAACAATGGAACATTTTAAAGTTGATAAAAAATGAATTGTGGGAAATGTGGATTCACTCCGAGGACACCAACTACAATGCCCCCCAAACAGTTGATCCCGGCCGCTGAGATAAAAAGAAAAAAGAAAGGCAGCAAATTTCATTTTTTTTACCGGTGGACCCAAAAGGTTATCAGATGAGAGAGAAGACTCCCAGGAGCCTTAGCATAGGCTCTTTCAGGGCGCCGCAAGCGATCGATGGGGGGGGGGGTGACCTTGGCACACTGCGCCAGTAAGCTACCTCACGGACGTGATGGGAAATCAATTTGGACAAGAGTCTCAGGAGGAGGCGGCCTGGAAATAGGACGAATAAAATAAAATAACATGAATCCTCTCCGTTCACGGACCGCCTCGGCCTCTCGTCCCACAAGGCTCGAAGGTCTGCTCGGTTCTGCACTTCACCAGCTCAGACTTTAGTTCAGTATCTTTTTCAAAACCAGACTCCTGAAGTAGATCCGGTTGCTCGGACACCGGTTCCGGGGAGGTAGCCCGGCGGGGGGCGTGTCACCGGAAAAGAGGAGTTCCAAAGTTTGGCTCTCTAGGTTGATTAAGAGCGCATTGTTCCTTCTCCGTGCGGTCGGCGTTCCTTCACCACTCTGCGTCTCCGATAGCCTTGGAGAACACATAGTCTTTGCCGTTGAGGTTCATGATCCCGTCCTTCAGGTGGAACTTCCACTTGTTCTTGCTTCTGTGGATCTGGGGGGGGGGGGGGATTAGGAATGGTGTGGGGTTAGAGGTGGATACTCACACCATGGTTTCCCACAGCACTTTATAGCTTAGGCTACCTAAGCCTGCTGCCTTAACTACGTCGTGAAGAAAAATAATAATATTTACAATTTGTAAATATTATACAAAAGTATAAAGTAATTCATTCACTCTGTATCAAGGCAGACTTGCGGAACAGGCTGCAGGGAAACAGTCTGACAGCCTGCATGAAGATAAGCATGGTCCACCTGTCCCCCCCGGTCAGACAGCAAACCCCCCCAGCAGTCAAATCATCAATACAAGGGGATACGTGTGAGGATGTTGGTGAGAAATGTGTGACTGATTCAGGAACGTAGATCTTGATTAAGGAACACAAGGTTTTGTCAAAAGGGTCAAGGGTGACCGTTACCACATGACCCTTGTAGTACATAATAGGAGTACTTTCGGCAACCCTCAATAGTATTTGCACTTGATAAATGACTCCCCTCCTGGTGCAGGCGTGCGTGGTTCTTACCTTGTCGTACTGGCACACAACTACATTCTCTGTGTCAAACAGCTCCTGGTCCTCCTCGTCGCTCACATCGTCTTCACTGTTCAGCGGCTCCTGATAATGGGGTGGGGGTGGGGACATGGTCATCACAGTCTGTCTCTACACTTCAATATCCACCACTCTGTTCACACATGCATCAAAACGGTTTAGTTTCGGCCCACCGGGTGGCAGTCACACGATCCCGTACCTCTTCCACCTGCCCGTCCTCCCCGCCGTCCTTTTCCTTCTCCTCCTCTTCGTCCTCGTCGTACTCCTCCTCCTCCTCCTCGTCTTCCTCCGAGGAGGTGTCCCCCGGCCCGTCCACCTGCAGCATCATGGGAGGCTGCTGGGGCTGCTGCTGTGCTACTGCCCCCTGCACCTGCTGCACCTGCTGCACCTGCTGCACCTGCTGCACCTGCTGGATCTGCTGCACCTGCTGGATCTGTTGGACCTGCTGGATCTGCTGCACCTGTCCCGTAGGCACCTGGCCCGGCTGGGAGGCCATGGCCTGCATCACCTGGCAGGAAGGAGGAGGAGGACATCACGAGAACAGGGTTTGACGTGAGGAAAGGAAGCAAAAAAGAAAGAAGGAGAGAGTGTGGACTACAAAATAAACAATAATAGAAATGGGGTCCCCCTCCCTCTCTGCTCCCTCTCTATGATTCTCCCAACGTCGACAGCATTGCTTTCAGGCGCATGTGATTGACACACAAGAAGGTCAGGATCAACCGGGAGCAGTCTTAAAGTTCCCATGGCATGAAAATGTCACTTTATGGAGGTTCTCTAACATTAATATGAGTTCCCCTAGCCTGCCTATGGTCCCCCAGTAGCTAGAAGTGGTGTTAAGTGTAAAACAAGCACTAGGTATCCTGCTGCCTTTGAAAAATGAATTTTGAATTTGGCATCAGAAGTCGTCATTAGGGGCCAGGTTACCTCCCCTTCTCTGCTTTGCCCCCCCAGAGAATTTGGCCCGCCAATATGACAATGTGTAACGACTGTTGTTCACTTCTTTGTTATTTGGATAACCGTTCAGCTTTTGGTGTTATGGCGCATAACACGTCGGGTTCTCTGATTTTGGGGATTGCTGCCCGCTTCCGAGACGGTGGGGCCTCAGGGGGGCTCCGGCGGGAGACAATCGCTGTCAACAATCACGGGCAACAATCCCTTTCTCCTCCATGTCGCGGTTCATTCTACTTCAGATTGATGTGGAAGTGGCAGAACCAGAGATGTTGGAGAACCTCACGCAGTCATTTGAGATTCATAATATCGTCTGGAGGCGCACACAGCTCTTGGCCGTGATAATATATAGTATAGTATAGATATCTTTGTATAATATGATATTATTTAGATGGAGAGTTCCAGGACTCCCGCCGGAGCACCCGGAGTGTTGTAGAATATTTACACGACACAGCCAAAAGCTGTGTGCGCCTCGCACATTGCGATACATCCACTGTAAACACGAATGCATGGTATCGTGGCCGCAAGCTGCCTAGGGCCACACCCCCACCCTCCACCTTGACCCGCCTCTAAAAAAAACGGCACGTTTGAGGGAAGCTCATTGTAGGACTGGCTGATAGTGGCTGTTATTCTGCACCACGGCTGAATTTCTTGAACGTCTTCAAATACTCTATTAAGGGCCCACTAACACCTATATATAAGCATCCATAAAGTAGCATGCCATGGGACCTTTAAGTGGCTTGTGCAGAAGCAGGCGCAGTTAACCAGGGACAAATACTCTCACAGCACACTTTACTCACTTTTAGCCGATGGATGGCTAAGCCTTACTAACAATCTGGCCTTTTCTTCTATGTTCTTCTGCTCTCTCTTACCAAATCTGGATTCTAGCCTATAGCAACTTCACCGATACAGACTTTACATTGGCCTGTCATATATTAAATATAAAACAACCTTAATGATACAGAACAAAGACTACAGACTAGTGCCTTATCATCTATTGTACTTTGATCTTGATATACACAAAAGTGATCCACTGTTTTATTTTTTCTATGATATTAATGCCTTTATCCAGTACCTGCTGGTTTCCCTGGACCTTGTTCCCAGGGGCGAGGACCAGCTGCTGGGGCTGGATGATGACCCCCGTCTGCTGGGGTAGACCTCCCTGCATCGGAGCGAGGACCTGGGCACACGGACCACAAGGTACACTTAACATTCACCTTTGAATCGACTGTGTCTCCGCACCCTGGAGGGTACAGACAACCGTCTATAAGGACCAGAGCACTGACGCCCTGTGCAGAAATGTTCTATTGACTAAGCTAGCCTTTTCTTTTGCATTTTTTATTGACTTATTTAAACTAAATGTGGCGAGAAATGAGGGTGGGTGATTGTGTAATGAGGATCACTCTCATAATCAGCATCCCTCCCTGAATGCAATCTTGGGTTGGTGTGCATGCATCACAATAAAAATGACTGCATTTCTTTTCTTGCATTGAACACTTATTTGGAAAAAGTGATCTTCTACACAATTATGAATCGAGTTAACACAGATCATTGCCATTCAGGCTCGGCACCCGTTAGAATAATAAACTAAACGCTGATTTGCATATAAACAACTATTCACATTAGGTTGTTGCATACTGATTCTGTTGACAGCCATTAAAACCTAGTTCACTTCCAGCTTTTATTTTCACACTATTTTTAAATATGAAATGTAAACCTATCAATTCCCTTTGTTTTGGCACATAGCACTGAAGTTTGTATTCACTAACCAAAAATATAACTCATGATTAATTAAATATAACTCTTTAGCTCCCCCTAATGACCAGAGATAAATAACACCTCCACGCTTTCTCCCTGCACCAATACACACTGGAAGAGCCACCCAGCACCTTAATCTGTCCCTACAGTTATCTCCTGATAAAGGGGGTTACAAGTGAGTGACCCCTGTTTGGTGTTGCACAAAGTAGCATTGAATGCTTTGCAGGGAAAAAACGTATACATGGGACAAATGAAAGATGAAAAATGACATGCGTTACAAAAGCTGTTCGCAAATAAGAAAAGTTCAGATCATTAACGGACGTGTAACTTTCAGAAATGACTTCATCCACTTTTTCTCAATCCCTGCACACATACTCTGCTCGTAGTCAATAAAGATTAAACTGACTTTTTTTAAACCTAGCCTGAGAACTTAGTGGCTGGGCATGCATCCCTGATGAAGTAGTCCCGTCTTGCTCAAATTAACTTGTAAAGCCTTTACATCGGTTCAGCGTGCCGACCGCTCTCTCTGTCAGCCGTGACGACAGCCCAGACAACAGCCTAACCTTTCCCCGATCCCTGAACACACTCCAGGCCCTGAAAGAATCAACGCCTTCCAAAATTTGCATTTAAAACTTTAAACCCGAAAAACCTTAATCCCTACTAAGCTGCAAATAAACTGCCCTCCTTTTAGACTCATTGCTTCCCAGGGGCTTCATGTGAACACCACACCATAATCACCCAACTTATCCCTCCACCCCCACCACCACCACCACCCGAGCTCCAGAGAGGCTGGCTGTGCTGTACCAGACCGGGAAGGGGTGGAGGGGTAGGAGTAGGAGGAGGAGAGGGAGGAGAGGGGGGTTGCTTGACCTACCTGCGTGATGGGGCGTACCTGCTGAATGACAGGGGCCTGGCCGCCGCCCGGCTGCATCTGCTGCTGCAGGAGGATCTGCTGCTGGGGCTGCTGGATGATGTACTGGGCCCCGTTAGGGGCGCGCACCACCTGCAGGATCTGGCCTGATGTAGGCGGTGGGGGGGGGAGGTTGTTCATTATTTGGGATTTATCACTGCTGTAATAGTCCAGGTTGTAAGGGTGCATGTCTTATGACAGACTGGACAAATTAATCAACTTTCTTTTGTAGGAAGTGGTTGGATCTGTCGTATATTATCCAAAACACTTTCTGTTGAGGAAGTGGAACCGCTTAAGGCTACTTTTCAGCACTATGGGCTTGAACACTGGCTACGACGTGGATCGGACCACCATCTTAAAGGAACGCTGTCCAGCTTGACTTCTGTTTCTAAAATAACTGCATAAATGTCTGTGTTGTGACAGAAATCACGATCTTAAACAATGACTCTGCACACAAAAAAACAATTGTGGAAAAGTCAGACCACTGACATTGAGTGCTCCATTGGCTGGACTGGGAAAACTCTAAATAGTCCAACTTTCTGCGATTATTTTCACGAAAAGGGATTTGATGTTGCAGTCTAGTACCCAGAAGCAGTACTGTGATACTGGAAAAAAGCTGAGTGAAGGGAACACTTTTGAACAACGATGGGAGCGCCATAGGACAGGGTGCCTTACCCTGGCTGGTGATGAGCTGCTGGTAAGGGGTGACTCCAGTAGGCAGGGCAAGGGTTGCTGCAGTTGCTGCTGCACTCTAGCGGAGGAACAGGGAACAGACACGGCTTTACACACGTCCTCACCCCACCCGTTTGATATATCCTAATCTGAATTCTGGTTCTCTATGGCTCTTTTATGTGTGATGAAGATCCAATTAAAAAGGGGAATCCATAAATATATATTTCAGCAAGGTTTTTATAAGCCGTGTTAACATAAGGCATGAATGAATAAATCGAAGTTTGTTTAAGCATAAGAAAAAGCTATCACTATCAGGGAAAGAATTCCCTTGGTTTGAGCTTGAAGAGGACTGCGTGGGAACACGAAAGTGAATAAAGCAGATGGACTTTTGCATGTCATCGACGACCAGATGTGAATTCTGCCTTCCACAGATGGCGCGTTAAAGCAG
This sequence comes from Pollachius pollachius, assembly GCF_949987615.1. Lineage (NCBI taxonomy): Eukaryota > Metazoa > Chordata > Actinopteri > Gadiformes > Gadidae > Pollachius > Pollachius pollachius. The sequence continues at coordinate 9,664,033 of NC_136949.1, forward strand.
AAAAACGTACGGGCAAAGACAAAAGCAATGAAACATTAATGTGTGTGTGTGTGTGTGTGTGTGTGTGTGTGTGTGTGTGTGTGTGTGTGTGTGTGTGTGTGTGTGTGTGTGTGTGTGTGTGTGTGTGTGTGTGTGGGGGGGGGTACGGAGAGGCGGAAAATGAATGTTCCGTCGGTGTGTCTACGATGAGACAGTAAAGCCTTGTTCACACTCCTGTCTATATCTGTGCAGTAATCCTCTTTAAAACTGTAAGTCTTGTGTGAGGTTCATCATTTCTTAAAGACCCCACTCCCCCAAGCACACATTTTCCACCATAATCCCCCCCCCCCCTCCCCGGAGGAAAACTTTACACTAACGCCACCGTGGAACAGCGTCTCAATTCCACAATATGACAAGTACAACGTTATGTTAGCACAGGACAGTGTGTTAGCGGGAGGGGAATGTGATTAAATCCGAATTTCCCGTCTGGGATTAATAAAGTAAATCTCATTTTATCCTGTCGGATACGATAGGGAAGCGCCAGGAGTGACAAAACGTGCTTTTTCAGCTGTCGGGAAAGTTAACCGGACCAGATTTCTATGTCAAATGACCTAACCACGTCCCAAGGCTCTGTCGCGCATGCAAGTGCATCCCTGGGTGGAAGGGTGAATGTGGTGAAGCCTTGAATGTGAAACCTGAGCGGCGTTAAGCTCACCATGCCGGTAGCACTCATATGCTGGAGGATCTTGGGATCCTGAACAATGACTTGCTGCTGGGGAGCTGCAGGCAGAGACAGAAAGAGAACAATAATACATGATCAGTATAGGATCAATATATCAGCTCAAACATTCACAAGCACTCCTGCGGTGCAATAGATAACAATTACAGTTGACCTTAGGCGGTTGTAATATGAAGGTTTTTATAAATATAAACCTAAATAAACAGGTTAAATTCCCTGCCGTCATCCACCTTTTGCAAACCCCCCCACTCGCTATCGCCCGTTCATGATTCTGCGTTGCCATGGAAACCAACAATCAATCTTGTCTGGCCGGTTGGTCGCTGTGTTGCTAGCGTGGGTGGGATAGGGGGCTCACTGAGAACCCCGGGACCAGACTTGAGTGGCGTGGGCAGGCAGGGCACGCCGTGTTGGGTGGGTGGGCGTAGGGCTTTGGACTGACGAGCACGGGTATGTAGGTAGGTGTGGTTATTACTATTACGAACCATGGTAGGCGTGTGGGTTGAGATTGTGAGGGTGGGTAGGCAGTCGGGCTGTATGATGACAAAAACGATAACGGTGGTTATTTTACTCAATATTGTGATTATTAATTGTGATTCACAGATTATTTCGATAGAATTTGCCACCCTGGCAACCACATCGCATTTCTCCCCCATCAAACATTTAGTGGTAGTGACCTCTGTGTGGTATGGCTGTGACTATAGGGCTGTGGTCTGCCTAACATCAGTAGGAATGACGACTGACTGGTATGGGTGCGTGGGTTGAGTTGTTGAGCTAGGGCTGTGGTCCCACTAGAAGGGGCGGCGGTGTTGGGAGGGAGCGGTGGGCGGACGGTTGGCGCTGCGCTCTGACCTTGCTGCTGCAGTGGCTGGAGCATGTGTTTGGCGGCGGCGGGCTGGGAGGCCTGCTGGGCCTGCTGGGCCTGCTGCGTGGCCTGCAGCGCCGCCTGCTCCTCCGTGTGGAAGCCCTCCACCGCCTTGGACTGCATCAGCTTGTTCTCCCATAGCTGGGGGCCCGAGCCAAAGGGTGCAGGCACAGCATAGGAGAGGAGCGTGTGAGCGACGGACACAAGGATGGACAAAAGCGCAGGCGCCTCAATAACAGGCACCGCTCCCTGGAAGTCGGCTTGCCGTAAACACTACAACGGTGTCCGATTTAGGCAGGTTGTTTGTGGAGCATCGCATGTAGTGGTCAACAGCGTACCATACCAAGCAGTATTGACCGCCATACACGTTGGAAGATGAGGTTAAAACATAGCCTTTGAATGTTGTTAACAACACATTCACAGGGCTCTATGAATCCGCTCCCGTACATATAGTTTCACAACAATTGCATCGATCAGCCAGTGAACATATTCGCATTGCACAACACTAAGTGATGAGCATTAATCGCTTAGAGATTAGTAGTATTTTGCTTATGGCTACGAATCGTTAGGCGGTCTGTTCGTATACACGCAACTTTTAATGAGACCTTTCAAGATATTTTATTCTCTGCCTCATTTGTAAATCGCTTGGATAAAGGGTAATATAGAATGCTTTGTGCCTGCAAAATGACTAAATGTCAGTGTGACTGCACGTGTGTTTATGATTGTGAGCAGAAGGGGGGGGAGGGGGTTAAGTAGATTTACCGTTTTCAATTCCAGCAACACCTGTTCATCCACCCCCTCATCCAGGAACAGCTCTCTCACTTCGTTGATCACATCCTCGATCACGCCCCGATACAGTTTAGGCTGAGGAGGATTAGGGTAGAGAAAAGACACACATTCGATCAAACAGAAATAGAATGAGAAAAGAGAGTACTTTCCCATGCGACAGAAATCATTAATCAATATTACATACATTTTATGGCACGAGTTTTATACATATATTACAATATTATATGCAGTTCGGAAATAGGCCTTTACACACAATTTGAATCTATTCAATTTTTAAAATATCCACATCAATAAACACAAGATTCAATATCTTGTGTTTAGTCTTACATAATTTCTTCAGTTTTTAATAAAATACGATGGCTAATGGTTATAGAACGAGGATTAACAGCTCCTACACATTCGATTATATCTAACTGCATGCATTTGTTGCGACGTGCCCATGTTAATATACAATCAACAAAAAACAAACGGCCTGTTTGCAAGAAACTAAAGCTAATCAACTAATAAAGGTAACATTTCGGTGCGCGCTTTGCATTACACAACCAACACACAATCCGCTGGACTGCATTTGTCCGCGGCGTCTGCGTTCTAACCCTCCCCCTCGGTGCTCCTGCACTATTTAAGGCCGTCTGTCGTTTATATGGAGAGCCCGTGACGTAGCCCCGAGTAGCACCTTCCCATCCCAGCCAGTCTATATTAGAGAGCCAATATGGCCGTATATAACCAGCGCGCCGAGGGGAGGAGGGCCAGAACCGGAGAGCTGTACTGGGGAGGCCATTTTACAGGGCGGCAAACGGACCGGTCGTCGCGTACATAATGTACAAATACGGGGCGATGGTGGCGGCTATTTGGATATTTTTTGGCCTATTATGGGTGATAAGGTTTAACTCTTTATGATCGTAATGCTAGGGGCAGTTTATCATTGGAGTGAAATGGGTAAATAGCGTGGAAAAGCCCGCTGAACCAGCCGTCTGCTCATGGAATGGTGGACAATGAGGTGCTCTGCGTAGCGACTGACATTGCCGAAACGACTGCTGAAAACCATTTCCAGAAATTATTTATTTGCAGTGAATGAAAATGTGCTTGACGTACATCTGGAGAATCGTGTTAGTTAATGTAATCGATTTCGCCAATTGAAGTTACTGTTGACAACTTGCTGCCTCTTCTAAAAAAAAATAAAGCAATGACAAGCTGGATATGCAAGACTGAACACTTGGTCCCGTTTGTTGCAAATCAACTAAAAGAGACTTAAAAGCTTCAATCTAAGACACTTACTCAATATCCAAAGTGGATTTCAAATGGTCTACATACCTTATATTTCTGATCAATTGTTTTTACCTAGTAAATGGCGAATTGGTTCAACATGTTTTAATCACGCTTATTTTAGATGTCAAAGTGTTCGAAAGTGTACGTCCCTACTACTTCACATTAAAAGAAGGTCCTCCACAGTTTTTCAGTACAACTTTTACCCCCAATCCTCCCACTGTCCTTAGAGATTGATCCTTACCACTGGGTTCGAGTTAGCCGAGCTCGCCATTATACGCGTAGTGTAAAAACCACACAAGAAATAGGCGAGAAATAAGAGCCAAAAATAACAAAAATACTTTAAAACAACTGGGAACGGTGTCTAAAAGTAGCCGGCATCACTTTTTGTAAATAAAACACAGTTTTAGTCGGTCTTATTTACAATCCCGGGCCGAGTTCCCAGCCGTCCTTCGTCTGTCGACGTCCTCCTTTATATACTGAGCTATGGAGCTGCGAGTGCGCGAGACATAGGGCAGGGACAACCAACGGGCAACGCGAGACTTGGTGCGGGAGTTCTTGTAACGTTAGACTCACTCGCTGGGAAATGTAGTTTATATGCAACTTCATAGAATACCTTTATATTTCAAATTGCTTTATGCGACACTAAATTAAGGGTATTGTTTTAGATTATACACATAGGTCTAGTTTACAGTTTAAACATTGATCTCCGCCACATAAAGGCCTACTACATTTCTGTCTGCTTTAAATTTTAAAACGAGTTTTCGTTTTAAAATTGGTTTTGCAATATCCTTTAATGTTTTAAACATTGTCTTCCCATATGTTAGTCTAGTTATATTTATCTGAGCCGTGGGGCTTGTCCTCTACGATGTGTAGGTAGCCTACATATTAGCGTTCAGTTCAGTGTAGTAACTTAGTTTTGCCAGAAGAGGGCGATCACATCCCACACAGGAAATACAATGGGACAAAAACATTAGAAAATATATTTTTGTTTCCCCTCTATGGCCTGGATAGTAGGTCATATTTATTTCCATGTATAAGAAAACTAGTAAATCATAACACATACTTGAATAATTGCACAGGCTATGCCCATTGTCTGTCCCAAATGCACCCTCAAAAATGTGAAAGGAACATTTCCGTAAAGTCTTTGTAATAAATTAAAGCTGACAGGCGAATGCGACTGCCACTTCTGTCTCCATGGAAACTTGCCTCCGTGGATATGAATGATATTGACCATAGAACCACTGCGCCTTGCATCAATGTGATTAATGCGACTCTCTAAAATGTTATGTATGTGTCACCACCAGCGAAATAATTTAATTTCAGTTATTGACAGGAATTTAAAGGCCCACCTGACATTATATTAATGCACCATTCGCGCGTAACCCAATTTCCAGTCCCAGTGGAGCAAAACAACAAATAGTAGGTAGGCTACGAATGATAGTTGTGACATAAAGTTTTCTCTAGGCCCTATATTTGCCCATACATACATATTCAAAAAACAAAAAGACAGTAACATCAATTATATTGTGTGCTAACAAACAAACGCACATATAACCTGTAATACCCCCCCCCCCAAAGATGCACAGAATACACACTTTCCTCTCCTCCCTTCCTTTCTTTGCGGTAGTTGCATAGCAACAGAGGAGCCGCTGCGAGCTCCAGTGGTGCTGGTGCTGGGAGCTCGCGCTGATTAAGCCTGTCTTGGCTTCAATTATGAATGGACTTCCAGCGACGCACGCGTCTCAAAATGGCAACGCGCAGACTGATAAGGCATTAACAAACTCTCCAGTGCACCTATCTTGTTTACCACTTTCCCGAGGGCAACGAGTCTACTCGCTTTGACTTTCATCAGAAGCGTTTGGACGGAAATGATTAGAGCAACTGAATTATTAAAGTCATTGGAAAAAGAACCGATAAAAGTCCTTGTTGATGGGAATGCGTAAGGTTAATGGTTGGGGTCAAGCTTTGAAAATAAACTGATGACCACGCATGTCTTAGAAACTCAATTCTTTGCCATTATATGGAGGTAACAATGTCTTTGACCTTTTGATATTGACTTGTGGTCTGGTAGCTATGAGCCAATATGCAGGAATCGTTTAAGATGCCTGTGTGTGTGTGTGTGTGTGTGTGTGTGTGTGTGTGTGTGTGTGTGTGTGTGTGTGTGTGTGTGTGTGTGTGTGTGTGTGTTTCAGGAACATATGAGCAAAACCAACTTATATATTTTTTTATTATTGCAACCAACTGGAAGACAATACATCACATGAACATCATTGTAGTTTTTTTCAGAAAAATGAAAAAACAAAAGAAAACAAAACCCACATTTATTCATTTTTTGCCACGGTTTTTTGGACAATGTTGATATTTACATAGATGACATTGTTTTAAATCGTTCTTTGGCAATGTGATTGCACAAAAAGGATAGAATCCAACATTTACTGAGAGAAAAACTTGACGTTTGGGAGCACTCATGCCTCACTTCGTCAAGGACCAATGATAGTGTTGTGTTTTGACATCTCTAACCTATGGCTTTCAGTACCCATCTTACGTTGTCTCTGAAAAAAAGAAAAGAATGGCAGTATTGTAGATTGAGAACAAAACGCGGGGAAAAAAGGAAAATGCTAAGATAATAAAATAACAAAGAAACAGTTGGCAACTGATTTGTAGAATTCTGCACTATGTGATTGGCAGGTTTTAAAATAAAGTAATCACTGAGTGGCTTTCAGGCAGGGACGTGGATTATTCTCTTTCTCTCTCGTTTTCTATTTCCCACTTTCTTTATGTTGATCTGTTTATCCAACAGACAGTTATGGATTGGGTTCACTTGTGGGCTGAGAACATAGAGGGGCATTGCAACGCTACCGGCTAAAAGCAACACACACACACGCGCACGCACGCACGCACACACACACACACACACACTCACTCACTCACTCACTCACTCACACATACACACACACACACACACACACACACACACACACACACACACACACACACACACACACACACACAAACACACACACACCTGGACATGCCCCTTGCCAGCACATGACAAGACAGTATTAGTCACCACTAAACAGTGCATGGTCGGCGGAAAACACACAATGGCTGCTTGACCTGGGATGCAGGGGGCGGGGGGCGTGTGTACTCAGCGAGACACTGGACAGAGGAGGGAAGCCATTCAACATGGGACACTGACAGTGTCAGCCCCCTCCAGACACCTTAGTTGTTGTGGGTCTCATGGATAGCAAGTGACGCATGTTACAGATGGTAAAGGACTGTACCAAGTTGGGACGGGACATGCAGGGGTCGGGGGTGGTGGTAGCAGAGGAGGACTGTACCAACTAGAACAGGGCATGCAGGGGGGTAGGAGGTCTGCATCTGCGTCCCTATAGCATCTGCTCAGCTCAGAACAGGTTCAGTTTCTTTCCCCATCAAGGTCGTTTCACCACAATATCACTTCTTTATCCATGGCCACTGCGTTTGTTCTGTAAGTGGTCTTCTGAAAAGAGGGGGATGTTTTTATAGGTTTATTCATAGTCATTATACTGCCGGCACAGGGGGGGTTGAAACGTATCCATTTTGACAGCGGGGGTCTAACTACAGCTCCTCTGCATTTTAAACGTAGTGCGTTTTCAATTACTAGGGCTACGACACATAAAAATCGAGTGAACCATGTGACCTTTAACAGAGCCACTGGACATGGCAAGCCGATCAACGTGTGCAGTAAATTTTGTTGTAAATGTTTTAAATGGCCACACAGGAAATCATATCTGTTAAAAAAATTCAGGCATCAATAAGACATAAAGCCTATCCTTTTCATAAAAGTTGTTTCTCTCATCCTTCCTTTTTGCTCTTCTTTCCGTTTCAATTATTTTTTTTCTTTCCGGAAGCCTTTTTTTTCTCCCAGGAGACCACGGAGAGTTTGTCTCCTACGTCAAAAGTTTCATACATTGACACTGAATGAAGCTGGCAGTAAATTAAAGACAATTGTACATTTTACATAAAGTAGGAAAATAAAATGATGACAACCACGACGACAATACTGTTATAAATAAAAGACAAGAAATGTCGACGACATTTCGGCGACGTGACAACAGAGGTATTTAGGACGGGCAGGCAAGCAGGCACAATGTTAAAAAGTTACATTTGCTCATGTTAAACCTCTACATAAATAACACTATTGCATTCCTGTAATACTACCCAGGCGGAAACCTTCGCTGTGCGTTGCCAATAGTTGTACAATTATCGTTAGTTGACAGCGTTAGTATTTTGATACTAACCTTTTGTTTGTGTTGTATTAGTTAACGGATGACCAGAATCGTGCCGACTCTTATAAAACAGGTCAACGCTCCCCCAAAAACACCCAGCTATAACCCTGGTTTAAGGCCCTGTTGCATTGTGGAACATTGTGCACTCTATAAAAGGGAAGCTCAAATTCTTCTGCAATGTTACTATTCAATGTAAGTCAACAAGTTGTGGAAGTGTCGGATATCAGGCTTTAAACCAAACCAAACTCAATTTAGGCACTTTGCAACATACTACTGTTTATTTTTGGGGTTCCGTTTTGTAATTCCTCACTCATTGAGAAACTGATGATTTATGATCACACAACCATATTCATTTCGTTCCCACACCAAAATACCTAAATACCAATCTTCTATGGATGCTAGTATTAAAGGTATGCAATAGTCTATTTACATACACAAGTTCAAAAGCGAACAAGCTTACACTTTAAAGGGCATGTGTTTGGGGACAGGCTAACTCACACGTACACTAGACCAAGACCATATTTTTTTGAAGTAATGCAGGAATCAACACTGAAACACTATCGCTGTTCAGACGGAAGAAGTCTGAGCCAATGTCCAGGAGGTGACTGGGATGGCCTGGCCATGGCAACAAGAGGTGGCCTTAGCAACGAGAAATGAATAAAGCCCTGGAACGGCCGGGCTCTCCATTTCACAACGGTCTACACAAGCACCCCCTCCCTGAAAATGTGTCTTTGTAAGCCCATTCATAAAATACACATTAATAAAAAGACTCAACAAAAAATCTGAATTAAACTTAAA
>NC_136949.1:9675236-9714179 GCF_949987615.1 Pollachius pollachius
TGGGGTTGTATGTTGTTTATTGTATGTTTCATTGTCTTTTATTGTATTATTGTAAATGAAGGTTATATTTTGTAAAATCCATCCCTATGGTCCAATCGACCTTTTGTATACAGAGCTTTTACTATTATCCACTGGGACACAAGTGTTGTGGTCCATAGCGGTAAGCAGGACGCAAATGATGAGCAAAAAAAACAAGAGATGCTAATCCATTTTACCCAGATAACGTGCATAGTGACACAGTCATACCTCTGGAAGGCAAGATTATTTTAGGAACAAATCAATTACTTATAGCAAATAAGCTTAATTTACACCGACTTGTCATTAGGGAAACTGTTAATAGATCGCAGTCCAAATCGGTCACACGTTGCAGAATTCGTTGCGGGTCACTTGTTAAAGTGTCACATTTATCTGTTACAGTATCGTATACATGATTATCATCCTTTATAGTGTCGTTTATACATAAATGTTACCCTGATATGTATCGTATGTACATGAATATTATCCTTTACACTGTCGTACATCATTTATATGAATGTTATCCTGTACAGTATCGTATATATACATGAATGTGGTCCTGCCTAGTATCGTTTATACATGCATGTTATCCTGTATAGTATGTTATCCATATCACATATATGAATGTTAACTCAGTAAGGCATTAGTGCATGTAGTAGGTGTGTTCTGACATCATATAAATCAAATGGAATTGTTAGGGGGGGGAGAGGGGGCTTTCCACCTCCTCTATCCCAGGGGATGATGTTCTTGCTCTGGGAAGGGAGAGGTAAAGGTGGTGGTGGTGTTGGGTGTTGGCATGGTAATATACGTAAAGAGAAAAAGTATGCAGCCATGGCGGTGTTCAAATATGCACAGCGTATCTTGAGAGAGAGAAAGGGAGTGAGGGAGAGAGAGAGGGAGAGAGGGAGAAAGGGAGAGACGGAGAGAGAGAGGGAGTGAGAAAGGCAGTGAGAAGAGCGAGGGTAGGAGAGAGGGAGAGAGAAGGAGAGATGGAGAGGGAGAGAGAGGGAGTGAGGGGAAAAGAGAGGGAGACAGAGAGAGGGAGATAGAAAGGGAGAGAGAGGGAGAGATGGAAGGTGCGAGCGGGAGTGAGAGGGAGCAAGGGGAGGAGAGAGGGAGCAAGGGGAGGACTCGAGGAGAGAGCGAGAGCGAGGGAGAGACAGATGCGGAGGGGGATGTTTAATTTATCACACGGTGTGCCCCATCATGTTCCCAGGCAGATGTGATAGATGTACGTGTCCGTGCACGCTCCCTGTGTTCTGCCGCCAGCCGAGAGGGCTTCCTGCTAACGCTAATAAACTTCGTAGTTTGAGTCTGTTTTGGAGTGTGTTTGTGTTTGTGTGTGTGTGTGTGTGTGTGTGTGTGTGTGTGTGTGTGTGTGTGTGTACGTGTGTGTGGATGCCTGTCTAGGTGTGTGTGTGTGCGTGTGTATGTGGACAGGTGTGTGTGTGTGTGTAAGAATGTGTGCAGGTGTGTATGTGTGTGTTTGTGTGTGCCCGTGTATGTCTGTGTGTGGGTGTGTCCGTGTGTGTGTGTCCGTGTGTGTGTGTGTGTCCGTGTATGTAAGTATGTAAGTGTGCAGGTGTGTTTCAATGTTTGCAGGTATTACATAAACACACACACACTTATGTCCCAAGTCAAAGGAAATGTCGAACACCTTTGTTTGACTTTCGAACACAAAAAACCTTGACAATGCTACCTATACATGGTGGGTCTGTGAGTGCGTTTGCGTGTGTGTGTTTGGTGACTAGGTGTGCGATGCGTCTGTTTGTTTGAAGTGTGAGTAGGAGACCTTTCTATACGAGGTGCGTTGGTGGATTAAAAAAAAAAAAAAAGTAAACGGGTTGATATCGTCTGGGGTCAAAGTTCACTGACCTTATGGTGGTGGTTCTGCTGCCGACGGGGCTCACGGGCAGGGGTCGTATTACGGGAAACAACCCCTGGTTCCTCACACGGGCACCATTCTGGATCACACTTCGGGGAGCTAGAGGGAGAGAGAGAGAAAGAGAGAGAGCAGACACAGGTGTTACACAAAGTCTCTTGAGTAAAGGGCCTAAAGTTTTAACGTAAACACTAGAGAGGGAGAGAGAGAGAGAGAGAGAGAGAGAGAGAGAGAAAAGGAAGAGGGGGGAGGGGAAATGAGGATGAAAGGATAGAAAGGAGTTAGGGAAGGAAGGAAGGACGAGCCCAGTGCGATCTCGACCCGTGACCGCAGGAGGGCCAGCCGAGCGCTTCACCGACCGGGCAATGTTGATGATCGAGGCGTGGTTCAATTGAGCGGGAATGCGTCATAAACGAGTTAAGGCCGCTGCAAATCATCGAATTAGCAACGACCGCGGGGCCTGCTAAGTTCAGACGGCCGCACTCTGCCCAGCGCCGGGCCTACAGCGGGGGGGCTGGAGTCCTGACAACACCCTTGGCCTCAGGAGCCTGGACCTCCGTCCACCTTAGAACCACCGGCCTCAAAGCAACTCACTGACAAACACTGAAACATGCTGCAGAATCAGGCTCAGATGAATTCAAGTTTCAGGTTTAAAAAATGAATAGACGAGTGAAGAGAGCATCTTTATTTTACTGTTTAGTCATGTCGCTGGCGTTTGTGTCTGGAGACTTGTATGCAACTATAAAATGGATTTATTTCATGGTACTAATAATCTGATATATTGTCTGTTGTTATTATTGCTGTTATAGTGCTTCCAAACATTTAAACATATACAACAAGACCAATGCTGTTGTCTAAAGTGACTTGCTTATTCAGATCCATGTCATTAGGAGCAGCTAGGGGTCATGTGGACATTGGGGGTAAAACAATTGATTTATTGATACACGCCTCTGACATGAAATCAGGAATTCATCTCCTGTTTCAGACCGCAAGTTGTCCAAGTAAAAATATCTGAAAAATTAAGAATTCTTCCACGTGAGGGGAAAAGATTTTTTCACGTGTGCAAATAGTCAGCCAACTGCCCTAGATCCAGCAAGGCAGAGTAGGCCTGCATTAGTTTCCCGAGAGGGAAATTCCTACCACATATGTGTAATGTTCAGTACACCATTGCGCTGGGTGATGGATTTCAGAAGCCAAACTGGAACAATCCGTACTGTGCCTTGGTCAAACCTCCACCACTCTCCGGACTTCTGTTTACTCAGGAGTGAAGAAACACGAGTGAAACAAAAGGAGAGGAGAGAAGAGAAGGGAAGAGAGAGAGAGGAGAGAAAGTGAGAGGACGGAAGACGAGAGAAGAGATAGAAGAGAGGAGAGAGGAGAGAGGGAGAGAAGAGGGGGGAGAGGAGAGAGGAGAGAGGGAGTGAAGAGAGGAGAGAGGATAGGGAAGAGAGGAGAGAGGGAGAGAAGAGGGGAGAGAGGAGAGAGGAGAGAGGGAGAGAAGAGGGGAGAGAGGAGAGAGGGAGTGAAGAGAGGAGAGAGGAGAGAGGGAGAGAAGACGGGAGAGAGGAGAGAAGAGAGAAGAGAGGGGAGAGAGGAGAGAGGGAGTGAAGAGTGGAGAGCGGAGAGAGGGAGAGAAGATGGAAGAGAGGAGAGAGGAGAGAGGGAGTGAAGAGAGGAGAGAGGAGAGAGAAGAGAGGAGAAAAATAAGGCAATGGAGAAATGAAGAAAAAGAGACACTTAGATAACAATAGATAGAAAAGAAACACAGCGAAGAGAAGGAAAGGGAAGACGAGAAAAGACGAGAAAGTGGTGGAGAACGGAAGAGGTGATTGTTTACAAGTGCAAAAAGCCAAAGTTATTTAGGGCTGGCTGCTCACCACAGCCACTCACGCAAACAGCTGTCATCTTACGTTCTGGGCTCCTTGCAGATGGTGACCTGCCGTTTGCGATGTCTGAAGCTTAAAGTGTTTTCCAAATACAAAACGCTTGCGACCGAGAAAAAACCCTCCATGCTACACACTCCATAGACGTGAGAAACTGTATGAGTTGTGCAGTGTAGTGTAATTCAAAGCTGTGCAGACTCAAGTTTTGTGGATTTGTGTACTGAGGAGTTTTGCAGCATCGCGCAGACTTGTGTAGTGTAGTCTAAAGTTGTGTGGCAAAGTGTAGAGTTGTGTCGTGTAGAGGTGTGTAGTGTCAAGTTGTGTAGAGTAGAGTAGTGTAGTCTGAACCTGTGTAGCGTAGTGTAGAGTTGTGTCGTGTAGAGTTGTATAGAGCAGAGTTGTGTAGACTAGAGTTGTGTAGACTACAGTTTTCTAGAGCAGAGTTGTGTAGAGTAGAGCGGTCTATTCTAAACCTGTCTGGCTTAATGTAGTACGAGTTGTGTCGTGTAGAGATGTGTAGAGTAGAGTTGCGTAGACTAGAGCTGTGTAGGCTAGAGTTATGTAGAGCAGAGCAGCCTGTTCTGAACCTGTGTGGCATAGTGTAGCACGGGTTGCGTCGCGTAGGGTTGTGTCGAGTGGTGCGCTGCACAGGAGTGTGTGTCGTTTTGATGTAATGACCAGACATGTTCGACCACTTGAAACGACCTGGACGGATCAGAAGCAGTGGTTGTGATCTGTCGTGTGCGTAACCTGCAGTGCGAGCACCACCTCAGGGGGGTGAAGCTACGACAGGGGAGACAGCCATCAAGGGGAGCTGAAGTAGGCTGCTTCACCGTGTGATCTGGATCTGCAGTCTGGGCGCCTTCCTGCCCACCTGCCTGCCTGCCTGTCTGCCTGTCTGCACGTCTGCACGTCTGCCTGCCTGCCTGTCTTTCTGTCTTTTCACCGTAATCAGTTGTGCTTTCCATAACCTTATAAGTAAATCTTGGTGCACAGTTGCACTCTTTTGTAATCTTGATCACCGCATGCTGCCGTGCACGCGTGTTTGTGTGTTTTGTGTGTCTGTGCGCGTGCCCATGTGTGTGTGTGTGTTTGTGTGTGTGTGTGTGTGTGAGAGTGTGTGTGTGTGTGTGTGGGAGTGCGCCAGGTCTCCCCGGGTCGATGTGCCTGCCCCCGCTCCACTTCCTTCTCCTCCCCCCTCCCCCCCAGCCATGCCTCACTCTAGTCAGGCTTCGGGTCGTCATGACAACGGTTCCCCCTTTCCACATGCCACAGAGTGGTAGATCATGCGTCAGCGGTGAGCGCGGTAGAGAGAGGCAGACACGGAGCACAGAGGGAGAGAGAGAGAGAGAGAGAGAGAAAACGAAAGAACGAGAGAGGGAGCGATAGTAAAAATACCAAGCTGTTTGACATGGTCTCTCAATGCACAGAGACACACTTCTACCCACCCCTGTTTGCCCTAGACACACACACACACATGCAAACACCATCACAACTATTCCGCTGTTGTCTCTCTCTCTCTCTTTGTCTCTCTAATTTATTTTTTTCTTTCTTATTGCGTCACTCGTTTGCTTATGCTTTCTCTATTTCTTCTCAAATCTCTCTGTTGATTTTTATCCTCTGTATTATTTCCTCTCTCACTTTCTCTGATCTAGTTTGTGGTCTTTGTCCCTCTTTATGTTTTTCTCAGTTTCACCAGTCCTTCTTGTGCTCTCTCTCTCTCTCTCTCTCTCTCTCTCTCTCTCTCTCCCCCTCTCTCCCTGTGTCATTATATGGAGGGTCGATGACTCATATCTCCTGGCATCCTCTCAGTGTCTGCAGGTAACAGACGGGGGGGGGGGGGGGGGAGGTAGTGTTGCAGAGGTCAGCTGACAGACTGGGGGAGAGGCATGTTACCCCACAACACACAACATAAAAGCAGAAACATAGAACCACACCGGAACATAAGTCAGCCCAACACAACGCAGTGCCTTAAAAAATGCAACGCAACAGCACCAAACAACAACCTAAGACAACAAATCACAACACAAAAACAAAAACGACAATCAAGCACAGCACAACAAAACACCACAAAACAATAACTCATCCCAATTCAGCACATAACACAACATATCCCACACAAGGCAGCACATCACCAGACCACACACACATCCCAGCAACAACATCCTAAGACTGGGATTTCGCAACACTAAACATAGTTAGCGAAAGGCTAACACACAACAAGCGCACGAGACAAGACAAAAGAACACACACAAAACACCAGCAACTGTCAACACACAGAGATTGCGCAATACTAAGCAAGCTTTTTATTTAATTCTGAATGGTCATGTTAGTACCTGAATGGAGAGGTCTACGAAGGGAGACTGGGGACCGGGTTTGAGAAGAGACAGAGGGAACATGTGTCATAGGCCCAGAGGAGGGACTCAAACCTGGGTTGCCACCAGCAGGTCTGCCAGCGGGGTGAGGAGCCACCGGGGCTGTCCAGCCAGTTACAGGTTAATAAAGCAGAGGCCGGGCTGGAGGTTTCAGGAGGTCAGGGGGAGGAAACTGTAAACCCTCGGCAGAAGGAGGAGGGTTCATGTTTCTGTTTGAGAACAGGGGCCGTACGTGTCTTTTCCCCTGGCCGTCTGTTTGACTTAGCTCCTCGTCCACACTCCTGTCTGTTTACCAGCCAGGGACACTCTGTGGTTGTACAAACTGGTTCTCCCCGACTACCTGTCTGTCTTTGTGTGTGTGTGTGTGTGTTTGTGTAAGTGTGTATGTCAGTCGGCCTTCCTGCCTGCCTATTTGTCTATTTGCTTGTTGCTCTGTGTATACGTGTGTGTGTGTGTGTGTGTGTGTGTGTGTTTGTGTGTGTGTCTGTGTGTCTGTGTGTCTGTGTGTGTCTGTGTGTGTGTCTGTGTGTGTCTGTGTGTGTCTGTGTGTGTGTGTGTGTGTGTTTCTGTGTGTGTGTGTGTGTGTGTGTGTGTGTGAGTGTGTGCAGGCATACCTGTCTGATTTCCAGGTCACGAAAAGTCTCCACTCTATCCCTCGGCCGCTCGCTTCTCCCTCCCCCTCCCCTCATGTGCAGTGTACACACACACACACACACACACACACACACACACACACACACACAGCTTTCCACTCTTTAAATGAGTTCCACATGGCATTGCAGTCTCAGTGCAGCCACAGGGCGAGCAAAACAGGCGTTAACACACACACACACACACACACACACTAAAACACACACACACAAGCAAACACACACACACACGCGCACAGAACTCTTACACTAACAACAGCCAAAAGTTCAAAGGTCGCTCCAGGCAGACTCTGAGAAAGCTACAATGTCAAAGTAGCCTCAAAACAACGTCGCCTGATTGGCTGCCTTGAGAATACCAGGATAAGGGCTGAGGCCAATAGCATGAAGTCTGCAATCAATCCATACATAAATTAATACATGAATCAATCAATCCATCAACTATCTATCAGACATCTATCTCTTTATCTATCCTTTTATCTTTATAGCATCTGTCTGACTCCCTTGTATTATTGAATACCAAATGATTATGACTGGAAATGTGACTTCTCATTCCAATAAACGTCACAAGAACTCCAGAAAACATAATTAGAATTCCCCGCGCGCGTGTGGTTGGGAGTTCTCTCCAAAGCAATCGCTCAAAATAGATTCACTTTATCGACGTAGTTGGGGAAACGACAGTGCTAAATTAAAAAGCACTTAAAGCTGTTGAATGCCAAACGACGAAAAACATGAAGAGGGATGACGCTGAGCTGATCCTAGAGCCCTATAAATATAGATGTCAATGTATAAATAAATATGGAATATATATAAATAGTATTATATCATTACAACTTCTGTTACTAGTATGTCTGTGGGGGGGATAAATATAACATGTAGGTGTAAAACGCATAATCTGTTCATGTTTATATATATATATTTCCTGCATACTAAATACAGCATCAGTTATCATAGCTGTGTCCTTAGAGACAGATCCTCTAACCACATCTACGAAGCACATAGAGAACAAATGTCTCAGCCAAGACGGGTCCGGTCAGCAGGGTGTTTTGGGGGGAAGCTACCCTTTAATACCACTATGAATGAGACCCCCTAAACCCCACCTCACGACCAAGGAGCCAGCACCGTCCCAACTCTCTGCCACCTCTTCCTCCCACACTGCCGTCCTCCCTCATCCATTTATTTCCCTCGCTTATATCCCTCTCCTCCCTGCACTAACCTAACACGGGTTGGGTGTTCCCTCTGTCCTCCCCCAGGTCAGGGGGCTCCTCCTGTCCCCCTCTTTAGCACCCGCCAGGGGGGGAGGGGTGTGTGTGTGTGTGTGTGTGTGTGTGTGTGTGTGTGTGTGTGTGTGTGGGGGGGGGGGGGGGGGGGACACCCGGGCGGAGGAATGCGTGCACTCACGAGGTGCTGTGAGACGCTCTGGATAAAATGCCCACCGGATAACATATTTATCTGACTGTTTAATCACTTTCCCAGCCCGTTTAATTCCGTTTGAATCGATCCATCCGTCCATGCGTCTATCTATCGATGTGTCTGTTGGAGCTGTCTGGCTGTCCGTCCGTCCACCCCTCGTGCCTTCACTCGTCAGTGTGTCTGTCCATCCGTCCATCCATCTGTCTCTCCTATGTGTCCAGACAGTCTGTCTCCGACAGCCTCTTCCCAGACAGGGCTGGGCAAGATTATGAATATATTAATGCATATATGTCTGTTCCAGTGTCTGTGTGTCTGTGTGTGTGTGTGTTTATGTGTGTGTGTGTGTGTGTGTGTGTGTGCATGTCTGTGTGTGTGCATGTGTGTGTGTGTGTGTGTGTGTGTGTGTGTGTGTGTGTGTGTGTGTGTGTGTGTGTGTGTGTGTCTGGGTATGCGTGTACAAATGCATTGGCGGGCACATGCTCATCTTTGTCTGTTACTATGTGTCTATGTGTCGGACCACTTCGCGAAGGGAGTCCGAGGGGTTGTCCCAGACACAAACCCTCTCTCTCTCTCTCTCTCTCTCTCTCTCTCTCTCTCTCTCTCTCTCTCTCTCTCTCTCTCTCTCTCTCTCTCTCTCTCTCTCTCTCTCTCTCTCTCTCTCTCTCTCTCTCTCTCTCTCTCTCTCTCTCTCTCTCTCTCTCTCTCTCTCCTTTCCTTCTCATGTGTGTGTGGGTGCTCCTTGACCATTACCGCTCCATTATAGCGGCCGTGTGGTGCGGAAGCCTAATGCATCCGCACCACCCCCCACCTACCCCCACCTCCATCTGGGGTGGGGGCCGGTCGCTCCAGCGCTAGGAGGAGTGCTCCCTGATTAGGATTGAATGTCCATTTAAACTGCCGTCCAGGCCACCAGGGAGGGGAGAGAGGGGGAGAGGGGGAGGAGGAGGAGGAGACAGGGGAGGAAGTGAAGGGAAGTGGTGGTCAGTGGGGGGTGGCGGCGGTGATAAGGTTGAGAGAGGTGAGAGAGGAGGGAGAGAGGGAGGGGGAGAGGAGGGCGTGAGAGGAAGTCAAGGGAATGTATGGTTGGTTGGGGGTAGGAGCTAAGAGAAGACGGGATGGGGGAAAGAAGAGAGGAGGAGATGAGGACCTCTCATCTCCTCCTCTCCCTTCTCCTCCCCACCCTCTACTCTCATCCCCAGCCTCTTCTCTCCTACCCTTCCTCTCCTATCCTCCCCTCTCCCCTCCTCCCCACCCATCTCCTCTCCTCCTCTCCTCCCCTCTCATGTCCTCTCCTCTCATCTCCTCCCCTCTCCTCTCCTCCTCTCCTCCCCTCTCATGTCCTCTCCTCTCATCTCCTCCCCTCTCCTCTTCTCCTCCTCCCCTCCCCTCTCATGTCCTCTCCTCTCATCTCTTCCCCTCTCCTCTTCTCCTCCTCTCCTCCCCTCTCATGTCCTCTCCTCTCATCTCCTCCCCTCTCCTCCCTCAAGAGCAGATAAAGCAGGAAGAACAAAGAGGTGGTTGGAGGAGCGGAGAGGAGATTAAAGACGGGAGAGGGCTCGGTCAGGATTGACGTGGACGACGGCGTCTTGTTGTTGAGTGTGCGTTTGTTTTGTTTGGGGTGTTGTTTTTGTTGTTCTTGTGTGAGACAAGGGTGTAAAATCTAAATTAAAAAACACACACACACACACACACACACACAAGCGAGATCTTCAATTTCACTCACTCCCTACCTCTCTCTCTCTCGCTCTCCCTCCCTCTTGCTCTCTATCACCTTACGCATGCACTCAACAGATCTCTCTCTCGCTCTGTTTCTTGCTCTCGCTCTTGCGCTCTCTCTCTCGCTCTCTCTCGCTCTCTCTCTCATGCACGGGCTCGCTCACCAGATCTCTCTCTCACTCTGCAGCTCTGTTTGTTTTTTTTAACTTAGAAATATGCCTCTTTGGAAGAAAGCATCCTCCTCTGGCAGGGAGCCAAGTGTCAGAAGCCGGCACTTTGTATTCTCAAGGTGCGTCTGAACACAGGGACTCTGAATTGAGATGATTGGAGCTGGCACATCCATGGAGAGCGGGAGGGAGAGGGGGGAGAGGGAGGGAGAGAAAGGGAGAGAGGGAGAGGGAGATTGAGGCCAAGAGGGAGAGAGTGTGAGGGAGAAGGGAGAGGGAGAAGAGAGCGTGAGGGAGAGGGGATAGGAATGAGAGGGGAGAGAGAGAGAGCGATGGAGGAGACAGAGAGAGAAGGGAGAAATGGAGGGGGAGAGGGGGGATACAGAGCGAGAGGGAGAGAGAGAGGGGCTGATAGAGAGAGACAAGTACAGGATCACACATAACAAACAAGGGGGTTCGTGGAAGGCAAAAATGGTACCTTGCAAGAGAACTCCTCCATTCTTTCTGAAGAGGGGACTCCCCGACCACAACGGAGGACTGCAGAGAGAGAGAGAGAGAGAGGGAGAGCGAGAGGTAGAGAGAGGCAGAGGTAGAGGCAGAGAGAGAGAGGTAGAGCGAGAGGTAGAGAGAGGCAGAGGTAGAGGCAGAGAGAGGGAGGGAGAGAGAGCAGGTCAAAAGAATGAAAGCGTGACAGTGATATCAGAATTTGAGACAGAATGTAAACAAGATAATACAGATATATATTTATAAATACAGAGAGAGAGAGAGAGGGGGGGGGGGGGGAGAGAGAGAGATGGACATACGGAGACAAAGAGGGGGGGGAGATAGTGAGAGAGTGAGAGATCGGAATTCCATCACATACCGGTAAGAGAGATATAAGGTACGAGATGAGACATATATATAGACAGCTCAAAAACAGAACAAAAATTGATTATCAGAGAACGAGTGACAAAGAGAGAGAGAGAGAGAGAGAGAGGGACAGAGAGAGAAGTGGTCAGTCATTTTTCATCATGTAACAGCGGCCATGGCAGTGGAGCGCGGAGGCATATCGCTATGCACTGGAATCCCGGCCCATAAGCGGGGAGCGTGTGATTATAGTGATTACGGTCCCGGGTGTCCCTCTGTTGCCTTTATTCCCTGTGATTACCTCAGAGAATTACAGCCTCGCCACGGCCGCCGCCGTCCACGGGGGTAATTTCTCATGACAGCCCTCCCCCCCAGCGCCCCCACCCCCCCAATCCCACACACCACCAGCAACACCAGCACCGCCAGCACCACCACCGACCCATTCACACTCCCAGTCAATCAGACCCCCCAAGGCACAGGCGCGCACACACACAACCGCGAAATGATGATACACACATGTGTTCGCTCCTGGACGGGAGTGCACGTGGTGAGACGGAGGCACACATGTGCGCACACACACACACACACACACACACACACATGCGAGCACACACACACACACACACACACACACACACACACTTGATCTGAAGGGAAAGGCTCTGTTAAGGGCACAAGCACAAACTCACATTGTGCGCACATACTTAAACACCACACACACGCACGCAGGTACGCCCACAGACACGCACACACAGACAGGCACGTACTGTATAGACGGCTGAGCACATGTACAGTGACATAGATAGAGCTCCTGGGTGTGAGTTAATCGTTGCACCACTAATGAGGAAGATGATGACGGCATTCCTCACGGAGACAGATACGTCTCCACACCACTGCAAACACATGTGCCACACTTATTACACACACACACACACACACACTGGCCGCAGTTATTTCCCATTGTTCACTGATAGAGGGACAGTGGCGAAAGAATTAAAAAGAGGGATCAAATGAACTTCTTATCTATAGTTAAAGACAGACAGGCAGACAGACAGACAGACAGGAAGACAGACAGACAGGAAGACAATCAGACAGATAGACAGACAGAAAGACAGACAGGAAGAAAGTGTGACAGGAAGACAGATAGACAGACAGGAAGAAAATGTGACAGGAAGATGGACAGAAAGTCTGACAGACAGGATGACAGACAGACAGACCGACAGACAGACAAGCAGACAAGCAGACTGTCGAGGATGGAGACGGCGGTCTCAATATTTCTGGGCCGTGAAATCGGAGTAAACCAGTGAGAGACGAAGGGAGGCAGACGAATTAAACGATTTCCAAAGACAAAGGCAAAAGTTGAGCGCATTAAAAGACACGCTGGAAAAGCCATTACCACAGAAAGTCAGCCAGGCAGGCGAGCCGGCGGACCCGCAGACAGACCGGCGAACCGGCAGACAGACAGACAGACAGGCAGACAGACAGACAGACACAGAGCTAGGACACACAGCCATGCCACAAAGTGGAGGAGGAGGAGGAGGTGGAGGAGCACAAGCAGGAGGAGGAGGAGAAGGAGGATTAGGAGGAGGAGGATGAGGAGGAGGATGAGGAGGATGAGGAGGAGGAGGAGGAGGAGGAGGAGGATGAGGAGGAGGAGGAGGAGGATTAGGAGGAGGAGGAGGAGGAGGAGGAGGAGGTGGAGGAGGAGGAGAAGTTAGGGAAGCCGAGGGGCCCGGACGCGAACACGATCAAAGACGCTGACGACGTTCCCCCAGAGTGGGACAAGGAGACGTGTGGAACGCCGGACACCGAGGCACACGCGTGTCAACAGGGAAGCGGAGAGATGCCCTCTCACACCAAAGGAAGGGGTTTCACTGGCGCTGCTGCGCTCTGGGTTCCAAACGCAAGCCTTGTTTTTACGAGACGCAAAGCCTCCAAAAATAAGAGGATTTAGACATCTCATGTTGCTCACAGATCGTCAGATGTAAGGGACGGACGCGCGCATGCGCAAGCACACACACACAGACACATGCAGACGCGCAGGCATGCTCGTATACAGACACGTGCACGCACACACACACACACTCAAACAAAAAATGGCTAGCAAAGGAAAGCAAATTTCAGCCCTGAGACCACCTGCTGTTGCCATGGAGAGTTGCCATGTTGCGTTGCACGGCGATAACATATTTTTCCTGCGTTAACAGCCTGTCTGTTTTCCCTGCACCTCCCTCCCCACCCCACACTCTCCCATCTGATTCTCCCTTTCTCCCCCCTATGTCTTTCACACTTCTGTACCATCCCTCCACTGTTCCTCCACAACCATTTTATTCATCCTCACCCCTCTCCCTTTCTTTTCTCTCACCACCCCCTCTCCTCTCTCCCTCACTTCCCCACTCGCCGCTCGTGCTTGCGCCCATCCATCTCTCGCTCTCCCCCTCTCTCTCCCCATCCCCCTGTCTCTCTCTCTCTCTCCTTCTCTCTTGCCTCTTCTCCCCCTGTCTCTCTCACCTCCCTTCTTCTCTCTCTCCCACCCTTTCTCCCCCTTCTGTCTCTTCCTCCCCCTGGTCTCGCTCTCCTCCCTCCTTATCACTCCTCCTCTCGCCTCCACTATAGCTTCCCTCCTTCTCTGTCACCCTCCCTCCCTCCCTCACTCCTCCCTCTCTCTCTCTCCCCCTCCTTACACTCAACTCCTGCTTTTCAACAAATAGCTTTGTGGCGCGACGGCACCTGCCTTTTAGTGCGTGTGTTGCCATGGTGGCGCGTTGCCGTTGCCTAGGCAACCCTGCACATTAATCTGCCGGGCGATGGGCTAAACTCGTGGCAGGCGGCTCGCTCGGCATCTCCCACTGCCACCCCTCATCTTACTCTTACAGCGGGGGAGAGAGAGAGAGAGGAAGGGGGGGGAGGGAGGGGAGGGAGAGGGAGAGAGAAAGGAGGAAAGAGGGTGGGGAATATAAAGGGGAGGGAGAGAGACAGGGGATAGAGCAGGGAGGGAGAGGGAGGTGAGAGTGGGAATGAGGGAGGGTGAGAGAAAGGGGGAGAGAGGGAGAGAAAGGGGGAGGGAGGGAGAATGGGGGGAGAGGAGAGGGAGAGAAAGGGGGAGAGAGGAAGGGAAAAGAGAGAAGGGTGAGTGATAGAAAGAGAGTGCTGCAGAAAGGGAGAAGAGAAGGAGGGGGAGAGGCTGGGAGAGAGAGAGAGTGAGAGAGGGGGGTTCCTTAACACCCTTGAGACACTACCCCCCCCACACTTTCGACACCCCCTCTTCCTCCTCCTCCCTCACCAACACCACCATCAACCACCACCAGCACCACCACCACCACGGCTCCTCCTCCACCACCTCCATCCAGATGCTGATGGGGTGTGAAGGAATGCACCACGGAGCTGACCTTCCAGCCAGCGTGCGCTCTCTTTCCAAGTCTCATGCACGCACACACGGACACGCCACGCACACACACACAGACCGCGTCCATGGAAATGCTGTAAATGTCTTGCATATGTCAGCAAAGGATAAATTTAATTAACGCACGCACACACGTGCACCCACACGCCCACAAAACAAGCGGTGCATGCACCGTGGACATAGGTAAAAAGTGCACGGAATAACACAGGCACAAGCATGTGCACGGCCACTCGCACACACACACGCTCTCATTTACATGTTTGCATGCAGACATGCATTCACACACACACACACACACACACACACACACACACACACACACACACACACACACACAGATTTGCATACCAGCAAGCCCACACACACCAGCTCTCGCACATACACACTCACGCAGTGGCGAGCGCACATTAGCAGTGAACTGCAGGTGGGGGATGGCGGTGAGTTATTACGGTCCGCGGAGGGCTGAGAGGTAGGAGAGTAAAGGACAAAGAGAAGAGGTGTCTCCCTTCCTCTCAATCCATCTCTCCTTCTCTCTCCATCATCTCTTGCCTCTCACCCCTTCCCTCTCACTCTCCGCCCCTCAATTAGTCATGTACCCCCTCAGCACCCGCCCCCCCACCGTTCCTCTCCTCCTTTCAGTCGTCCCTCTCTCTCTCCCTCCTCTCACCCTTCTTCTCTACCCCTCTCCTCCTCCTTTCTGTCTTCAGCCACTGCCCCCCTCTCTCTCTCTCTCTCTCTCTCTCTCTCTCTCTCTCTCTCTCTCTCTCTCTCTCTCTCTCTCTCTCTCTCTTCTCTCTCTCTCTCTCTCTCTCTCTCTCTCTCTCTCTCTCTCTCTCTCTCTCTCTCTCTCTCTCTCTCTCTCTCTCTCGTCGAGAGCGTCCACTACAGCCGGTCCTTGACCCTGACTGAACGTGGACGGTCCTGCGAGGAGCTGCCAGTGTAACAGCATCAGGTCGTCTTCCCTTCAGAGACGCAGCAGCTTCCATTGATCTGATCAGAGCACGTGCACTGAGTCACGCATGCGCACACACAAACACAAACACAAACACACACGACATACACTCTCTCTCTCTCTCTCTCTCTCTCTCTCTCTCTATATATAAATAAATAAATAAAGATATATATATATATATATATACATACATACACAAACACACACACACACCTACCTATCAACCTATCTATCTATCTTTATATACAGTATATATATATATATATATATATATATATATATATAGATAGATAGATATACATACAAGTACACACACACACACACACACACACACACACACATACACATACATTCATGCGTATAGTCCATATAGACCCACTATATAGATTATAATTAGCGTTGCCTAGTTTTCCTTCAGTCACTTATATCTGAAAGACAACTAAAAGTACACCACGTTGGATGTGCCGGAGAAGGAAATTCAAAGTCTTCATGGAGCTTACTTTGAATATATTCCATGCAGACCGAGAAAGTACCTCAAACTGTTCCCATTTTGTCAAGACATGTTGACGAAGGCACATGCAGGATTTGTAATATTCCACCGATTGAACTTATCTGCTGATGTTCAAGTATATCCGTGGTCTTTCCGGAAAATAATGTTTGATGAGTGGCCTTGTTATCTTTCGATCTGGGAACAAACATCAAACCCTCCCCCCTCCCCCCCCCCCCTTACCTCTCTCTCCCGCAAAAACAAAGGCTATGATAAAACGTCAGCGTTTGGGAACTTTGTTTATCGTGATATGAATATTTACGGCGTCTCGCAAACAATCGAATGCAGCGGCGGGGACATTAAAACGCGAGTGATACGCTATAGACTTTATAATAAAAAAGGCAACCACACACACATACACAGGCCTGAGTGCACAAACACACATACACAGCGACACACACACACACACACAGGCACGCACAAATAGAGATACAGGAGGATGGTCTGGACAGGGGCCATCAGGAAACCCCCTACTCTAACCACGGAAATTGACCCCAACAATTTCCCTCTCCGGGTTAGGATGCAAATTACCCCCCCCCCCCCCCACACAGACACACACACACACACACACCTCCACCTCTATTCCTACACCCACCTCCTCCACCCCCCCCACCCCAAAGCCCACCTGTGTCGCCAACAGAACCAACGATTTGTTCCACTTCCCCATACCTCATTGTTCAAAATGACACTTTTACATTTTTACTGTGAACCAATTATTCTGTCTTCCTCACATTCCACTAGCACCGCCAGCCAGCCCAGCCCAGCACTACCGGGGGGGGGGGAGGGAGACACAGTGAGGGCAAGACAGAGAGCGAGAGAAAGAGGGGGAGAGAGGGAGAATGAGAGAGTGAAGGAGAGATAGACAGAGATAGACAGCAATATACAGAGAGAGAGCCAGAGAGAGAGAAAGAGAAAGAGAGAGAGAGTGAGAGACAAAGAGGATGAGAAAGAGAGAGAGGGAAAATGAGGGAGGGAGGGAGAGAGACAGAGAGAGAGTGTGAGAGTGAGGGAGAGAGAGGGAGGGCAAGATAGAGAGAGAGATCCTCTGGGACTCACTGGGGTTGTGGGAGAACTGAAAATAGGAAAATATGATGTGTGAAGAGGGGTGAGGGTAAGGCTGGAGGGAAGATAAGAAAATTAGAGCAGAGAGGAGATAAGGAGATAAGGAAAGGAAATGATAGGAGGAGAGGGGAGGGGAGGGGGGATGAGAGAGGGGAGGGGAGAGGAGAGAGGAGAGAAGATGGAGAGATGACTGGAGAGGAGAGGGGACGACTACGTATAAGATGAAAGCAGATAAGATAAGCGTAAATTTGGGGGAACTCTGTCGGATTATAATTGAATGATGAATTGTCAGAGCAAGGGTTCAAAAGATGGGAAAGTGAGCGAGAACAATGGACTGGCACACAAACGGATAGATGGATGGATGCATAAATGGATGGATGGATGGATAAATTGATAGATAGATAGATGGATACATTGATAGATGGATAGATGGATCAATAGATAGAAAAGACAGGTAGAAAAAAAATTCATATATAAACTAATAAACTGAGAGAAACACAGTCAGTAGAATGAGGAAAATGTACAGAGTGAGAGAGGAGATAACTAGAGGGAGAAAAAGAGAGAGATAGAGCAGAGGGATAGAGGAGAGAGCAGAGAGATAGAGGAGAGAGCAGAGAGATAGAGGAGAGAGGAGAGAGAGGGGAGAGAGAGGGGGAGAAGAGGTGTGGAACGAGAGGGCAAGCAAATAAAGGAACACAGAAGAAAACATCAGCTGCCCCTCCTTCTGACTGTCATGTGCCCACGGGGGTGGGAGGGAGAGAGAGAGGGAGGAAGGGGGGAGGGAGGAATTGGGAGAGGTAGGGGGGGCATAGACCATTAGCACCTGGGTGGAGGGAGGGAGTGAGGGAAGGAGGTGGGGCAGGAGGGGAGAACACTGGATGGGGGACAGATAGAGAGAGAGATAAAGAGAGGTAGAGAGCTGATACATGTAATGGAGGTGGCAGATGAAAGCAGTAAGTAACAAGCAAAGCGTGTGGAGTCTTGATGTATCTGAGGTGGGGATGAGGGGGGCCAGCAGGGCGGCAAGGAGGCTAGGGGCGATACAGGGGAACCCAGCCCACTCTGGGTTCTACAGAGCTTGACTCTTCGATCAACGGGCCTAGGCCCCTCTCCATCTTTCAATGACATGTTTATTATACGGTGATGCTTAGCAATTCACCTGTCCAACCATTTATTCGTCCGTCCATCCGTCCAGCCGTCCATCTATCAATCCATTGAACAGCTCCCTCCCGCCATCTCTCCCTCCTTCCCTCCCTCCCGTCATCCCTCCATCACTCCCTCCATACCTCCCTCCCTCCATTCATCAGTGCCTCCCTCTCTTCCTCCATTCCTCCCTCCCTCCATCCATCCCTAACTCTCTACTTCCCTCCCTCCTTCCATCCCTCCCGCCCTCCCTCCCTCCCTCTCCCCTCCACCCACCCTCCAGTGGGCAGCGGGGAAGGGTCTTACCTGGGCTGGTATGTCTGCGTCAGGGTGGGCGGTGACGTGGAGGGCGTTGCCAGGCCAGGTGAGTAGGGGTGGTAGGGGGTCTTCTTCAGGGCCTGGATCAGGTTGTGCCGGTACTCCGGGTCTATGGACCACAACGAGCCTTTACCGATACTCTGGGGGACAGAACACAAACACTCACATTTACCATTGCACTTCCAATAGCAGTTTTGAAAGGAGAGCGATCGGTCAATAAAGTTTGATTATGTGTGAGGACACATTATAGGCAGCATCCCAATAAAACAGATGATATTGTTGTTGATTGTTCTGAGGCTTCATGGACCAGAACGTGAAGGCAGACAGGAGAGGGGCTTGAAAGCAAGAGGTAAACATGTAGCTCAGTAGGGCCGCAGGTTGCTACCGCTTTACCCTAATGAGACACTGTCCTCAACGCAGGCAGCTAGAGGGGGGGAGGGGGGAAACCAAGAGAGAGAAGGGGTAGGAAAGAGGTAAACCAACAAACGATAAACAAAGACAAGATTGTAGATTTAGAGTATAACCAAACACTAAAAACAAACAGAGAGAGAAAGACAGGGAGAGTAAGATGAGAGAGAGACAGCGAGAGAAAGAGAGAGACAGCGAAAGAGAGAGAAATAGAGAGAGAGAGAGAAATAGAGAGAGAGAGGTAGAGCAAGAGAGACAGCGAGATAGACAGACACAGAGAGAGAGAGAGAGGGACACACACAGACAGACAGACAGACAGACAGACAGACAGACAGACAGACAGACAGACAGACAGACAGACAGACAGACAGACAGACAGACAGACAAAGAGAGAGAGACCAGAGCTAGGGTATAACTGCTGGTGGTACCAGTGTTTTCCCTGAGGCGCTCCACAAACACAGAAGAACACACTGACCTCCAACATGGCCGACGGCACATCCCACCCCGGCTCCAAAGTCCAGACCCTCCCTGTACGACTCCTGTTTACCCCGTACACACAGACACAGACACACACACACACACACACACACACACAAACACAAACACAGGCATAAACACAAACCACCTCACATACACACACACACACACACACACAGACACACACACATAGGCTCAGGCAGGCACGCACACACACACCTGCTCAGGCATGCACACACACACACACACACACACACACTCACACACACACTGCATCCCGACACAAATAGAATCCAACAAAAGCCAAACCCTGGCGTACACTAAAGTCCACACTAACAGCAGCAACAACAACAACACAACCACAGTCCGACTACAAAGGAAAACGCCTTTCACCCCCGCAGCCCAGTCTGCATTCCTGCAGGATCCCCCAGCTAGCCTCCCCGCTAG
Organism: Pollachius pollachius; assembly: GCF_949987615.1. Lineage (NCBI taxonomy): Eukaryota > Metazoa > Chordata > Actinopteri > Gadiformes > Gadidae > Pollachius > Pollachius pollachius. The sequence continues at coordinate 9,694,935 of NC_136949.1, forward strand.
ACCTCTTCCTCCCTAAGCCCGCCTCTCCTGGCCTCTGAGATGAAGTGAAGGGAAAAAACACATGAAGCGTTTTCGATTAAGACCCAGGGAAACTTTAACTTTTTCCATCCCAGAGGGGATGATGTGATGCTGGTGTTTATTTTTAGATCAAAGCAGCCCCCCCCCCCTTCTCCATACCTAATGAAGCCTCTGGCTCTCTGATATTAGTGGAAGAAGTCTATAGATTATAGCGTATGTGTGTTTGCGTGCATATGAATGTGTGTGTGTACGTGTGTGTATGTATGTTTGTGTGTGCGAGTGCATATGTGTGTATGTATGTGTGTGTGTTTATGCATGCGTGTGTGTGCATCACACAATTATGTGTGTATATTGCACGTGTGTGTGTGTGTGTGTGTGTGTGTGTGTGTGTGTGTGTGTGTGTGTGTGTGTGGCACGTGTGTGTGCACGGGGCAGTCAATTTCCAAGACATGCCTGCTTGAAAGCAAAAACATTTTGTTTCTCTCTCTCCCTCTCTAAGAGTAACTCGCCCCTTATGTTTCCTCGTTCTCAGTCATTTCAACAGAAGATTGCGAAATCATGGACATTATGTGGTGATTGTATGTATGTGTGTGTGTTTGCTGATGGTGGGGGGGGGGATCAGATAAAGGTTTCAGCATGTGGAGGACAATCCAGATTGATTTGATTCTACAGTCTTCGCCTTACAATACCACAGTACTGTAATACAGTGCTGTCCTACAACAGTACTACTACATTATTGTACTTTACAGCAACTGTAATAGCATTAAGCCACATTAAGAATGATGCGTCTTTTTCACAGTGATTAAATGCCACTTTGGCTTTTTTCACAGTGAATTAAATGCCACTTTGGTTTGCTTCAACACTTAAAAAAACAACAAAAACAACAATATGCAATGATAAGTATCCAATGGAGGGCATTATTTTAGCGCTCCCAAACGAATAAAACAATGTTTTTATTTATTTGAGTCATTTAGGAGACGTTTTTGTGCAAAGCGACTTTGGGTTCCAATGAATTAGTGTCAAACCGTCTTTGCTCCAGCATTGTCCTAAGCAACTGGAATACCGTTGTCTGTACGTGTAGAACAGAGTGACCTGTTCCGATTGGTTACTGACACCCCAATGAACTGCGAGCATTCCTGTGAGTTCCCAACTGATCTGAAGAGAACAAGCATGTCCTAAACCAACTTAGTGTTTAATATGATATGCTACATGCTAGTCCCGCTCAAAACACTGTTTGACCACAAACTAGCGGCACTGTTAGCACGAGCTAGCAGCTAACAGGATGGCTGAGTGTCTGGATCCGCACATTAGTAGGCCATATGTTGTGGTACTGATGTGTGTGTGCGTGTGTGTGTGTGCCAAGTTCCCCACAGAGTGTGATATTACCCAGCGTGCACTGCTCCCGGGAGTGCTTCGATTACTGCCAGCGACGCCTCCCCTGGAGAGTGTAATATTACACACACACACACACACACACATACGCTCACTCCCACCACCCGGACCCCCACTGGGGGCACACCGCCCCCACCCGACCAGCCATCCATCCATGTGTGTCCATCTTTGTGTGCATTTCTGTGTGTCTATGTGTGTGCATGCATGCGTGCGTGAACATGTGTGTGTGTGTGTGTGTGTGTGCGTGCGTGTCTCAGGTCTGCCCACCTGCCAGTCGATTAAATCAATGCTCTCTGCAGGAACACTGTCGGTCTGGCCTGTGTCGCCACCGCCACCAATCAGATAGCCAATCAGATGCTCCGTATACCCCCCCCCCCGCCCACCTGCCCGCCCGCCCCCCCACCCCACATCACACCTCGGGCTGATAGTCCAATCACAGAGGAGTCCGTCACCTGGATTGTTCAGCGGTCGCCTAGGCAACAGGCTGCAACACCAAGGGGTGGAAAAGTAATTGGGAGAATCTGGACTCTATCTGTTCTTTTTCTCTTGTTGTTATTGTTGTTGTGGTTGCGTTTGAGTTTTATTTAAAAGTGATGTAGTGACGGTTCAGAGGTTCTGAAAGCTCGCGAAAGACTGCTTGCAACACGCAAGTCAACCTGCGGAAAAGCTAATGAGAAAGAACCGTCCAATGCTGTGTGGTGGTATGGAGTTTGACGAATTAATTATCTTCTCTCGCTAATCAGCATCTGATAAGAGTGTCTTTTCACACAAGGGGATTATTTTATTTCAATAAAACCCATACCCTTGCATCTTAAAATCTAAAAGGAAAAAAAGCACAGCATTTTATTTGGATGTCAATAATGAGTAGCGAGGGGTGAGTTGTCTCTTGGATATTGGGCATTGAACCCAGTACCTTTTGGCCGGGATTCACTTAACCCCCCTATACTCACTACAACAACAACCACTTTAATTTAGCTGAGTCCTCTCAACTTCTTACCGAGCAATAAAATAAAAAAAAAGAGTAGTATTTCTGTCTTTGCCACGCTATATAAGCTGCATCATCACAAACAACACAAACTTGAGAGAGAGAGAGAGAGAGAGAGAGAGAGAGAGAGAATGAGAGCGAGAGCGAGAGACGACCCACAGCACACAAACAGAGAGAAAGTCACATAAACAGAGAGGGCAACCGAGAGAAAGAGAGACACAGAGAGATCCACACACACGCTTGTACACAATCACAAGACCAAACAAGAGCTTAGAAACAACTACCAGACCAAGCAAGCAAAACGGACCTAAATCAAACAGGGAAAAGGTAGAGAGAGCATGAGTCCAGTCAGATAAGGGATAAAGCAAGAGAGAGAGGGAGAAGGGATAAAGCGGGAGAGGGAGAGAGAGAGAGAGAGAGAGAGGTATGAAGTTAGTAAGAGAGGCTTGATCGTAGCTCCTGCCAACATCTGTTTCCTGTGTTATATAAGTGCTGGGGGTTGGTTTCCCTGGGAAACCAAAAATCGGAAAAAAAGAGCCCTGCTTCTCCCTGACCTGCACTACAGTACGGTGGGTCCTATTGAGAATACTTGTTCCCTCTCACCTGGTACTACAGCATTAACTAAGAATACTATAGTACTGATGGTATATACAACATGTGGCCTCCTAGGAATACTAGTGCCATGGTCTGGTACAACCACTCTCAATACTTAACCCCTCACCTGGAACTATAGGACTAAACATATTATGTGTATTTGAGTGCTTGGTATAGTACCAAACTAGGAATACCACAGTACTGTAACAGTTGGCTCATACCAGGAGTAAATCTATACTAAGCATATACATAATCCAACCATTAACAAAAGACAACTGTATAACTACACTAAACTAAGAATATTGGTTCCCTCACCTGGTTCTTCAGGACTATACTAGGGATACTAACACCCGAGGATACAGTACTATTACCATAGCATTACTACACCCGTCCAAACCACTGTGTGAATCCACAGCCGGGAAATACCTGCCTGCAAGACTGGTCATGTGGTGCCCCGGGGGTGAATCAGTAGTAGTACTAGTAGTACAACACAACAAGATCACGTGACCGGCCGCTACACCGATGAAGAAATCGTGTGTGTAAGTCAGTGACTCACACACTGACACAAAGACACACACACACACACACGCACACACACACACACAAAGACACACACACACACACACACACACACACACAAAGACACACACACGCGCACACACACACACACACAGACACAAAGACACATACACACACCCACACCCACACCCACACACACACAAACCACTGCCATAACACCGTATGTCCCGTGCTGGAGAAAGCCACCAAATGGGCTGAAACGAGCCACATAATATGATAATGCACACCACTGTCACTATTCAACAGAATGAGACTGTCAGCCAGTCCAAGGAAGTCCTCATTCAACTTGCACTAAATCTGAAGCAGTAGTCGAGGAGCATGATGGGCACCCCATTAAGAGGATTAGCTCTAGTATGTTGTTTTTTTCTTCCCGCTTTTCAAGTGCTCCCAAGTCAAACCAATTACCTTCCACGTGTCGGTTGGTTGAAAATTTCAATTTTCCAAAACACACTTGCTGTCATTTTGATTTTATTGCTATTTCGTTTTTTACTACTTCCTATCCAGCACTTTCGCTTGAGGCTACGGTGACTTTAGTTGCATGTTCAAAAAAGGGGCAGGTAGAGGTTGGTTGGGGGGGGGGGGGGGGGGGGGGGGGGGGGGGGGGGGGGGGTTGGGTGACATTGCTCAATGACTCCTATAGACGGTCAACATTGTGGGCTGGAACTCAGTATCTTCTCTCCTGGAAGCCACGCTCTAGACTCCCCCCCCAACCCCCTTGGAGGGGTGCGACACGATAGATGGGGTCACACAGGACAGATGAAATAACCGTGGACACATGCGGTGGGATGAATACACTTGAGGAACGGATTGACCTTTCAAACTGCATTGTGGTATAAAATATGAAAATGATGACCGTGAACTACAGAATAGTGCAGAGTATGCAAAGTACCACGTCAAAACCAAAGTCGGGCGAAAAAACGCACAAAACATTGTGATCCGAAGTTCCCGTAAAATAAGTTCATGCCCCCACTTCTTTACTCGAAATTATAGAACAACCAAGACAAACGGGTTTTATAAAAAGCAGCAAAGATGGCGGCTTGGAATGCACGTGACAACAGGTGAAGCCCTGCAATAGGGCAGGTCATGGCGTGAAATAGACCAGAACGCCATGCCATGGGCATATCATTGTCACGTGTCACGCTCGAAAATTTGTGTGTCATCTGCCTATTGAGTAACTGTCAACCGTGTGTCAAATACAGTGATGAAACACCACTCTTAGTAGGATGGGTATCAGCGACTTCCTGTTCGCTCCTCCCAAGTTGTATGGAGCTTATTTCACAGTGTACACACATATACACATGATTACAAGACTATTCTGTGAAAAGCCAGTCAACTGATATCAATGCCAATTTTTTCTGCTTTCAAGCAAAATTGCATGTTTTTTTTACTACTACAGAGCGCAAGGGGTTAAGTAGGGGGTAACACTCAAGCAATTTACCCAGAAACCTCAACGTGTCTCAAAGAGTACAAAACTCTCCCTCTCTTTGCCTCATAGCCGTGGTGTCGTAAGTGGCTTCGAGTGATATATTAGTCTGTGTGTGTGCTTCTGTGTGTCAATAAGTGTGTGGTGTGTGTACGTGTGGATTTGAAAACGTGTGCGTGAGAGGGAGAGAGATAGAGATAGAGATAGTGTTTGTATAAGTATGCGGTTGTGTATATATATGTGCATGCATGCATCATGTGAAAATGTGTGTGTGTTTGTAAGTATGTTTGTGATTGCCCTTTGAATACATGTGTGGTTTGTGTTAGAGTGCATGCGTGTGCCTTTGTGTGGGTCTGTGTGTGTGTGCAAGTGGGCCAGTGTGTGTGTGTGTGTGTGTGTGTGTGTGTGTGTGTGTGTGTGTGTGTGTGTGTGTGTGTGTGTGTTTGTGTGTGTGTGTGTGTGTGTGCGTGTTCGTGCATGTGTGTGCCCGTATGGGCCTGTGTGTGTGTGTGTGTGTGTGTGTGTGTATGTGTGTGTGTGTGCGTGCTGTTACATCACCGGTCCGGATCTCTCAGGGCAACACACACTTGTCATTAAAAGCTTGTCATTCAGCCCAGAGAGGAATCCTGTTAGTAAACAACGCCATGGCAACCGCGGAGCTCACACGCTCGCTGGTCTCACAGCTCGGCACACGCACACGCCAACGTTGGTGCACACACACAGCGGCAACGCTATGTCGCCCTCCCACGCACATTGGTCACAACACACACATAGATACACACACACACACACACACACAAGGAGAAGCACACACACAGGGATAACACACACACATACACACACTCACAAACACAGATACATACACACACAAGGAGGAGCACACACACAGGGATAACACACATACACACACTCACACACACACAAAGATACACATACACACAGATACATACACACACAAGGATAAGCACACACGGATACCACACACAAATTTACACGAAGAGACACAAAGATATACAAGGATAAGGATAAACACACAGGGCTGCATACACATGCACACACACACAGACATTTACACACTCAAATTTTGCACACATTAATTCAGACACAGGCAAACCATATAAAATACACATAGGTATTTACACACACACACACACACACACACACGCACACACACACACACACATACACACACACACGCACACACACACACACACGTGAAAGGCTTGTTCTTAACTAGCCTCCATCTTGTCGTCTGCCATCATATGACCCAGAAATACACTCACTGGAACAAATAGGCCACTGCCTCATCCCCACCCCTGCACACTGATGGAAGCATGATTTGGCATATATATATATATCTTTATATATATAGCTATATATATAGCTCTTTATATATAGCTATATAAATACACCAATATATATGTATTCACATTAAACTCCCCTCTGTCGACTTTCTCCTTTCGTCCATCTTCTCCTTATTTATGTTTTATTTAGAGTAAGCAGCCCCGAACCACAAATCTCCCCCCTTGAATTGACAGCGCTGACCCTCTTTAACCCTGAATCACACTTTCTTGTTTCCAATGAGCGAGATGTGGCTAGCCCAGCTGTAACCATGGCGATGCTGGGTACCCACACATGACTTATTTCAAGGGCAGACACGGGGGGTCAAAGTCAAGAACCCACTCCTACAGGGGTTGTGAGGAGAAGGGAGGAAGGGAGGGGAGGGAAAGAAGAAAGGGAGAGAGGAAGTGAGGGCCGGGAGGGGGGGAAAGAAGGAGGGAGAAATGAATGAAGGAAGGAAGGAAGGGAGGGAGGAAGGAAGGGAGTAAGGAGTGATGGAAGGATGAAGGAAGGAGGGAATGAAGGAACGATAGAGGAAAGGAAGGAGGGAGTGGAGGAAGTAAGGAAGGATATCAACAAGGAATGAGAGGGGGGGGGGGAGAAGGACACCATGAAGGAAATAACGAGCGAAGGGAGGAGGAGTCAAAGTCTGCAGCTAAAAAAGAAGAGGGGTGAGCATGAGAACTGTTCAGAGAGGGAGGGCTGTGTGTGTGTGAGAGTGGGGGAGGCGGGGGTGGAGAGGAGGGCTGTGGTGGTGAGGGAGTTGAGTCGGGGGCCTGGCTAGTACACAGAGGTAGATAGGTTGCCGGTGAAAAGCCCTTGAATGGCAGCGTGTGACTGAAATTACAGAGAGCTTGTGTAATTGCAGCCTCGGAGGCAGCGCTGCAGTTGGCAGGTAGAGCCGGAGTCTACAGAGATGTGCCCTCCTTTCTGCTGAAGAGACTGGCAGCTCCGCAGCCACGGTGCGCACGTGCACTCCAGCCCGCGCATGTGTATGTGTGTATGTGGTTGCGAGCTGCTGTTGTTGTTTTATGTGGTGTGTGTCTTTTCCTCCTTCCGTCCTTGTGGGCATTCATGCATACATGCGTGTATGTATGCACAGGTTTGTTTGTGTGCGTGTGTGTGTGTATGTGTGTGCGTGGGTGTGAACAGATTCTGGTGTATGTGCTCATGTTTGGTTTTGTCCATGGATGTGCGTGTGCGTGTCTGTGTTTATGCGTGTGTGTGTGTGTGTGTGTGTGTATGTCTGTGTATGTGTATGAACAGATTCTGATGTTTGTGCTCGCGTTTGGTTGTGTCCCTGGATGCTCATGTGTGTTTGTGTGTGTGTGTGTTTGTATGTGCGTGTGCACATGTGTGTGTGTGTGTGTGTGTCAGAGTGGGTGGATAGGTTTGAAGGGGTAATTAGCGGACTGTCTTCTACGGTGCGCAGTGACACAAAGACAAGGCAGTATGTCCTTGCCAAAATCACCTCTACACAATTTGCTCAGTGGGAACACACACGCACATACACGCACACACACTCACAGGGGCATCGCATGATGGCAATCTCACACACACACGCAAATCCTGCACATGCAGAGACACAGTCTAACAGTTACACATACACAGGAACACGAATGTTCATGCACGTTGAGAACTATCTAAAGTGATAAGCTAGCATGTACAGACACACACGCAGACGCGCACACACACACACACACACACACACACACACACACACACACACACACACACACAAACACACCCAAGACGGTAAAGCCAAATCAGTTTTCCTGTTGCTACAGCAACAGCATACTTTTATGTCAACTGCAACCTAGTTACTATGGAGATATGTATACAAGGCAAACTCTGTACTGTAGCAGTCAAGGGCCAGTTGACAGCAAAGCAGCAGGGTGTGTGTTGTGTGTGCACGCACGCACGCAAGCACACACACACACACACACACACACACACACACACACACACAGACACACTCTTCCTCTCTCATCCATTTTTTTCCCCCATAAACTCAAGGGTGACCGTAGAGGGGAGCCAGAGTGTTTCTGTGCTGGTCAAAGTATCACACCCACACCGCTGTACTGCGTCGCCTATGATCTATATAAACCTGTATAACTCCCCCGTACAATCTCAAATGAAGTTTTTTTTATAATGAAAAGCTAGAACTGATCCAAGCTGTTCCCCCACTTCCCCCTCCTCCCCCTCCCCCCACACACACACCACCACCCTACCCCACCCACACACACACCACCACCCTACCCCACCCACACACACACCAAACCCAATCCCATCCCTAAACCCCCTCTCTCTCCCCCTCTCCCTCCCCCCCAGGGAAGATGAGATCTGAAGTGTGCGGGCATGAATGTTATTAAATCCTGCAGTATTAATTTGCCACTAATTGAGTCAGGGATTTATCCCCCCCCCCACCCCCAACCCTCCCTATCCCCCTGATTTTTTCTTTTCTTTTTTTTCCCCCTTTCTTGTCGCACGTCTAACGGTGCGAAAAGTGGGGACGCTGAAGTGAGTACCAGAGAGCGAATCGCGGGTTTGAATCAAAGGCGAACATGTGCCCCACCGGGGGGAGAGAGAGAGAGAGAGAGAGAGAGAGAGAGAGAGAGAGAACTATGAAAGCAGATCATCAACTATTGATAAGGCTAGAATCGTGTACAGCAGTAGACAAAATACCAGAATATGTTCCACTTCAGGTTGGATATGCCTGCAAAACGCTGATAACCGTCTGGGTGTATGAAGAGTCACGGGACCTCTAGCGGTGTCTAACCAACCTCCCACCACCTCCTCACCCCCCCTCACCCACACCTCCTCACCCCGCCTCACCCACACCTCCTCACCCTCCCAACTGAAATGTTGTTTGCCGGTTGGGGTGAAACGTTGATTTCTGTACTGCGCTGTAGTGGGTGACAGCCGCACCGACATGATTAGTGGATCATCGCTTTAATATTCCATGAATCGTTATTCCTTATGCGTTATTTATCGAGTCAAAATAAACACACAAGAAAACATTTTTCGCCTCAGAAATGTGAACATTTGGGAGGCTATTTTTTTCCATCTCAGATAGCGCTGAAAAGGATTGACTTGCTTCTAGATTGGCTGCTTATGAGATAAAAAAAAAAACGAAGCAAATTGGAGCCAGGGTAACTTGGTCACTATGGTAACGTGGCATTTTACAGCCGAAACGATTCATTGATTCAATGGAAAGAGGTAACCAACAGACCAGTCAATACAAAAAGTCCTTATTTGCAGACCCAAAAGCGAAACGTCTCCAGGTGGAAAATGCAACCCCATCAAACGTCACTGCCTCTCCCCTCTACGTCACCCACTCCTCTGTCACCCACCCACGTTCGCCCTCCGCCTCGCCGCCGACCAGCCCCTACACATTCCCACTCCGGGCCCCCCCGGGTCCTCACCTGGCTCCGGTCCTTGTCCACCTTCTTGAAACACTTGTTGAGCGACAGGTTGTGGCGCACCGAGTTCTTCCACCCCGTGGGGGCGCTAGCAAAGTAGGGGAAGTGCTCCAGGATCCAGCCGTAAATGTCCTTGACGGGCAGCCTCTTGTTGGGCGCGTCCTCGATGGCCATGAAGATCAGGCAGCTGAAGGAGTAGGGCGGCTTCCGCGTGGCGCCCGTCATGCTCGCCGACGCCGCCGCCGAGCCCAGGTCGTAGGGCGAGTGGGCGTCGCCGCCCAGCAGGGGGCAGTCGTCGGGGGACGGCGAGGGGGACGAGGGCGAGCGCGAGGCGTGGTGGTGGTGGTGGTGGTGGTGGTGGTGGTGGTGCGGGCCGTCGGGGTCCTGCTGTAGCGGGGAGACGCTGCGCAGGCCCGAGTGGCTGAAGCTGCTGAGCAGGTCGGTGCCCTCGTGGAGCCACGACAGGCTGGTCAGCTCCTCGTCCTCCGCCTTGGAGAAGGAGGCGGAGAGGGAGAGCGAGAGGTCCGCCGCCTCCGCCTCCGAGGCCGCCGCGACACCCAGGCCACCGCCGCCGCCGCCGCCGCCGCCGCCGCCCTGCTGGTAGGGAGGGCTGGCTCCGCTGCTGGGGCTCTGGGCCTTCCTGCTTGGGGGCATGGTGGGTCCCATCCAGGCCGGCGCACTCTGCTGGAGAGGTGGTGGTGTGGGGGGGAGTGGAGGGGGAGGGGGGAGAGAGGGAGGGTTGGGGGGAGGGAAAGGGAAGGGACGACAGGTTAGCTCTGTTGAACCTCGCTTGCATTTCAAACATGCAAAAAAAAAAGAGAAAGCCCTGATTGATGTTCAAAGCCACAGAAGCAGAAAACATGATCTAAACCAATTTTAGCCCCAATTAGCACGCAGGGTGTTCTGAGCCCTAAAGTATACATCAGTGTTATGTGCTTCAGGGCTTCCTCCCGGTCCTGACTGGGATAAACGCCGCTCACCGCGCACCACCACAGCCCCGCTAATTACCTGCATGACAGCAAATTATTAATATTGATTAGGAGGTTATCAATAGTAATTACCACCATCCAGCTTCCATAATGCATGAAGACTTTGGTGGGAGTTTGAGAACTCCTGAGAGGAGGTGGCACAACCTATACGTTCTCCATTGAAATGGACTTCCAAAGAACCGGATTTTGACACTTACGGCATATTGGCACGGCTACACCATTGATGTCACATTTTTTTATTTTAAATTCAAAGCACTTGGCAAAAAAACGGTGTGGTCAAGAGGCGGTTGAACGAGTGCTAAAACAATAGACTCCCAGAGAACATTTCTTAGGACAACCGACAGGACAAAGGCTTATACACAACAAAGTCTAAAGTACAAAGGATCGGAACCCCTGCCGTTCTCCCTCTGAAGTATTTTTAAGCACAGCTCTATCCCAGGCTCCATTCCAAAACGTTTTCCTGAGTCTGCCTTCCTATTGATGTCCACAACAACTCTGAGGAGACGAGTGGCGGCAGTGAGTGGTCGAGTGGGATGCGAGAGGAGCCGCGTGGAAATGAGACGGCTGAGCTGCTTTCGTGTCAATAAGCGCGACTGGATGATCTCAAATCTGGGCCAATCATAACTTTCATACTTCCCTACTTAACGCTCTATGGGCTGTTTGTGTGTTCCAATGACTAGAATACTTCCTGTTGAGACCCGGCCCCGCGTTGTCATGGCAACACCTGTGTCGCCATGCACGCAACGCCAGCTCTTCCTGGCGCCAGGCGTTTTTTTTATTTCTCAATTAGCTCCAGGTGTGTCCGTCTGGAGTGCGTGAATCTGTCTCGTGATGTGTGGGTTTGTTCCAACTCCTTAGTCTCTAGACAGGCCTTGCTCTGCCAGTGGAGCGAGACCAAGCTCATCCCCATAGAGTCCAGAGGTCTGACTACTCTGTAGTCGTTCATTGAGGAGTTCAATCTATACGAGTGACCTCAGGTACAGGTCAGTGGGGCGGAGGTTGGGTGTTATGCATCTGGCTGTACGATGTCTGCCGGTCGGGTTAGACTGTGGACACCGGGGATCAAGATTCCGCAAACACCGCAAACGTTATATCCCTCCACTCCCTCCCCCTGCACATGTTTTAGTTCTGAATAAATCAGGCTGGCATGAAAGCCTCTACAGGCAAACACACACACTGAGCAGATGCAGACACACACACGCACACACATAGCATAACATACATACAACATTATGTGCATGAAGGATCCATGAAAAAAATGACCACAAAGTAGATGCATATAAATGCACATTGCCAATGCTGTGCATGCGAGAATTCCCATGCAAACACACACACACACACACACACACACACACACACACACACACACACACACACACACACAGACACACACAGCTTTTAGATTACAGGGATTAAGCGCAGATCGGCCGAGTCGGGCGATCGCTGTCTAATCCAAGGTGATCATCCAGTCGATCTGATCCCTCACTCTCACTGATTGACGGACAGCTGTCGCCCATAGCAACCCCCTGCCCCCCATGCCACCACATCACACAACTGTCAGGCTGCAGCCGGAGCTGGCCCCGCCGTGTCACCATGGCAACAGGGCAAAACAACACAGGTCCTCTTCCATCTTTCAGGTTTTATCTTTTTTTTCGGCTCATCCCCGTTTCCCCCAACGCTCTCGTCTAATCTCTCTCTCTCTCCATCTCTCCCTCTCCCTCTTCATCTGGCCATCTTCGTCTCCCTCCACCGACCTCTCTCTTTCACGATCCCACCTCTCCCTTTCCCTCTCTTTCTCCATCATAAACCCTCTCTCTGCACATCCCCCTCACTCATTCCCTACCTCTCTCCCCCTTTCTCTCTCCCATCACCCCTCTCTCTTGTTCCAATATCTCTCCCCCTTCTCTCTTTCTCATGTTCTTTCATCTTTCCCTCTCAGCCCCTCCTTCTCTCTCTCTCTCCCTCCCATCCCCTCTCTCTCTTTCCCCATCCCTCTCTCCATCTCCGTTTCCTCTAACCACCATCCCCACCCACTCCCCCAGCTTTGCGGACTGTTGATAGGTTGCCGTGGCAGCAGCGGTCTAAATATAGAACTCTGATGTATGGCTGCTACGCCGCCGCTCTCTGGTATCCTCGGCCTGCTTACAGTCCCCCCCCCCCCCCCCCCCCTGGACCCTCGGTCCCACTACAACTCTCAGGCAAAGGAAACACCAACGGACGCACTCTTTGATCTCCGTTCACCGAGCCACGCTCCCATCCCCACCCCAGCCCAGCCCAGCCCACTCTCTCTCCCTCCCTCATCCTTTTCTTTATTCATTTTCTGCGCCCTTCTTCTCCACTCCTTCACGGCATCGCTGCACCCAGCCGCGTGTTCTTCGCGCCAGCCATCACAGGTATATGGAGATGCGTGCCGGCAAATATTGACACTGAGCGTAATGAATTCAAATTGCGCTGGTGACGGCCGCGCGGTTGCCGTTGTGAAAAACGGTGAGCCAATAATCAAAGCGATGGCTGAGGTGGAAAGTGTGTTTGATGGGCTTGTCAAGTTGTATGTGTGCGTGCATGGTTGGGGGTAGGGTGTGTGTGTGTGTGTGTGTGTGTGTGTGTGTGTAGATTGTGTGTGTGTGTGTCACACATTTGTAAAGATGTGAGTGCGTGTGCGTGCGTGGGCGTGTGTGTGTGTGAGAGTGTGTGTATGGATATGTGGGTGTATGAGTATGTACCTGCCTGTGCATGTATGCATGCAAGTGGTTGCATGCATATGGATATGTGTGTGTGTGTGTGAGTGAGTTTAAACAAAGAAGGGCACCTAGCTGACATCACTCTTAGTGGGAGTCCAGCTAAACATGGCTTCACTACACTCTCTCTCTCTCCCTCTCTCTACCTCTCTTCTATCAGTCACTCCACCTCTCACGCTCACTTCCCCTCTTTCTCTCTCTTTCTCTCTTCCTTCGTGTGCCTGCCTTGCCTCCTTCTTCTCCTTGTTATGTTGCCATAGCGGCAAGGGGGCCATGAAACATTACAGCTGACAGTAAAGTCATCTCATTTTACTGTTGCTATGACAACAAACTCCTCACTGTTGGCTGAGGCCGGCACGAGCAGCCGCCCATGCCTCGAGCCGGAGTGTATGTGTGTGTGTGTGTATGTGTAAAATTGTGTGTTTGAGCGTTTGTGTGGTTGTGTGTGTGTGTTATGTCTGTGGATTATGCATGTGTGTTTGTGAATTATATATTTTTTGGTGTGTTGGTGAGGGTTTGTGTGTGTGTGTGTGTACGTGTATGTATGTGTGTGTGTGTGTGTGTGTGTGTGTGTGTGTGTGTGTGTGTATGTCTATGTGTATGTGTGTGTGTGTGTGTGTGTTTGCATGCCAACTTGTCTCCTTCTGGCTCTCATGGAGCTTAATATATTTGCTAAGCTCTGGACTTACTTTAATACAACTTCCAACCCTACCCGTGGCCCCTGAGAGCCAACTGCTGAAGGGCCAATGCAGATATCAGCTCTGGCCCCTGACCAAAGGTAGCCTGCTGCCTGTGTGTGTATGTGTATGTGTATGCATGAGTGAGTGAGTGAGTGAGTGAGTGAGTGAGTGAGTGAGTGAGTGAGTGAGTGAGTGAGTGAGTGAGTGAGTGAGTGAGTGAGTGAGTGAGTGAGTGAGTGAGTGTGTGTGTGTGTGTGTGAGAGATAGAACGAGAGAGCAAGAGAGAGAGAGATGATCCTCATACTTGTATGACAGATCGGTTAGACGTTACTGCCCCCCCGCCCGGGTGTTCTCTAGCCCTCGTCTTTTGTGTTTCCTCGTGTGTTCGGATTGACTTTTGTGTTCCCGTCAGTCGAGCGTGTCGACATTCGGCTCGCCGTGTCTGCGTGCGGACTGCGTGGACCGTGTGTGTCTGTGTGCAGGCTTGTCCCCATGTGTCACCCAGTGTTTGTCTTTTGTTTGACAGGCTCCCTCCCTCCCTCCCTCCCTCCCTCCCTCCCTCCATGGCATTTGGGCGTCGGTGTGGCCAGCGGAGGCGACGCTGTTCCATGTGTTATGCATGTTTCCTTATCACTGAGTCTGGGGTGGACAAGGAGTTACATGCAGGGACCAATGGGGACAGGGTTTAAGCTCAACAGAAAAGGCTGCACCTTTCCCAAATGATGTACAATCTGTGGAATAAGATTCAGTATGCATAACTTTAGCTGCTAAAGTGTTCCTTATATGTGTCCAAAACAAACCACACAAAGTGAACACACAAATAAAATACAATGACATCCTGCACTTGAATCAAGATTAAAGTATAATGTAATCCAATGAGAAGGCGTGCAATGGGTTGTCTCATTAGTTAACATAGCACTGCGCCTGTCGTTTATGTTCAGGTCGTAGAAGACGCCTGTTTTCATGACAACATTGTGAATAATAATTGACAGCTTTTCTCGCTGCACCAACGGAAGTGATGCTGATGGTTCGCATCAGGGCTGGTTGTGAATACAGTGTGGTCTCTTTGCTTTCTGGCAGGGAGGAAGTGATGATCTTTTGCAAGGCTGGACACGAACCAACAGAGAACATGATTTCTTAAGTGGTTCCTTGGCACTTTTTAAAAGCATTTCAAAATGGACCCAAGTCATTGCCGCGAAAAAAAACCCATACCTTACTTTTAAATATGTTGATGTGGCCCATTTACATGTTCGTACATGAATGAATATGCTATCTATCCGGGACGACAATGTTGATATTCTGCTAGGATTTATAAATCATACTGCTTCTGTGGACACAAAACCAAACACAAAATAATCTCTATTAGTCGTTAGTTGGTGATTGGACCAACCACTGGTCATGGTCAGCTGATCTGCATCGCGAGAGGACTTCCTAGTGGAGAGACCGTCAGTGACCTTGACGTGACCCCGTTGACCTCTGCTCACCTGTCCCTCTGAGCCGTAGTAACGAGAGCCAAAGGCCACCGCCATCTCTAAGGAGGTGAGAGGTTAATAGACTTCCCTCTGAGGCTAGTAACAGAGGACGAGAGGAGAGGGGGAGAAAGGTAGAAGAGAGACAGAGAGACAGAGGGAGAAGGTAGAATCCATAGGCTGCAATGGACAATCGATGATTTTGGCCTTGGTTCCCTTTCTGATTCTCGTCTTCATCATTATCTTAATGTGTTCTTTCTGCTCATTGTGTATACAGTCCATATGAGGGCTGTTGGAAGTCTTGTGAGGACAATATCCTCACAAGACAAAGTGTTGTGGTCCTTTCTGCAATCTTTTAAGTGACAGTGCCATCCATCGGACCTCACATTGTGTCTCCACGCTCATCCGTGTGACAAGTAGCCCGCTAACGATTAGCTGAACTGCCCACTAAAGACACGAAGTTGCCTTTGTGTGAGTTGTATAGTCAATGGGTGAGTTACTAGGGTCGTACACTAACTGTATGCCTCCTTCTCGTTAAACTCAACACAAAAGGGGACGGTTGAAAAGGACTTTTCAAAGCCCTGCTCAAAACAGGAAGTGATCACGAAGAATCTAAAATCAATAGTCAACATCGATTAATGGTCAATATCCTCATTCGGAACCGCGATAGTGCATCCTCTTCCTCCTCCACCTCCTCCTCCTCCTCATCTTCCTCCTCTTTCTCCTGTCAGTCGACAGCCCAGGGCTCAATAAAACCCAAGAAAAGTAGATATCCTAAAAAAAAAGAAGAATATATCCATGCTTCCAGAGAGGAGAGCTAGACAGGGAGACAGAGAGAGTGCGGGACTGAGAGAGAGAAAATAACCATTTGGTTGTGATGGAATGAGGTAGTAATGTCAATAGTAGTGTGTGTGTGTGTGTGTGTGTGTGTGTGGGGGGGGGGGGGCACAGCAGCCTGTAGGAGTGTATAACTGTGTGTCTTTGTGAGTGTGAGTGTGAGTATGTGTGTGTGTGTGTGTTTGGGGGGGCACAGCAGCCTGTAGGAGTGTATAACTGTGTGTCTTTGTGAGTGTGAGTGTGAGTATGTGTGTATGTGTGTGTGTTTGGGGGGGCACAGCAGCCTGTAGGAGTGTATAATTGTGTGTGTCTGTGTGAGTGTGAGTGTGAGATTGTGTGTGTTTGTCTGTGTTAGTGTGTGTGTGTGTGTCTGTGTGTGTGAAGGTGAGTTGACCCCTGCGCTCTCCCCTGGCCGCCGTGATAAAGCAACAGACTCAGATGCAGCGGGGCAAAACTAATCTGCAGTTTTGATGACAAAAGGACGACCTTTATCCCTCCTCACACAACACGGACACACTGGCCGGGCGCAGGAGGAAAGGGAAGGAGAGCTCATTTCCTCTCCTCTATCCCTCCACCCCGCTCTATCCCCTCTACCTCTCTCCCTCCCTCGCCTTCCCTCTGTCTCCTCTTCCTCCCTCTCACTTTCTCCCCCCATCTCTCTCTCTCTCTCTCTCTCTCTCTCTCTCTCTCTCTCTCTCCCTCTCTCTCTCTCTCTCCCTCTCTCACCCTTGCCATCCCTCCCTCTCCCTTCCCTATCTCTCTCTCTCCCCCATCTCCCCCTCACCATCCTCCTCGCTCTCTCCCAGGCCCATCATATTTCCTTCTGGTACAAACAGTATATGTGTCAACAACAGTTATATATACGTTCTTCTGACTCTCTCCATCTTCAGCCCAGGAAATCAGTTTTCTTCCTTCTCTCCCTCCCTCCCCCAGGTCGCGGCCACTCCCCCCCCTGCCCCACACACACACACACACACACACACACACACACACACACACACACACCTAACACCACACTTCCTGAGGGTCCCAGGCACCAATCAGATCAGATCTTGGATTTGGGCGGGGCCATCTCTTTTCTTCCTATTATGCTGTCCATAGCAGCAAGGAGTTATGGGAATGGGGTCAGGGTGGGGGCGGGGGGGGGGGGTCAAAGGTCATGCAGTCCCCTTAAGGACAGACCGGGTTGACCCTGAGGTGATAGCTGCTCCTATGAGTCTTCTGGGCCACACATGTGCACACACACACACATTTAACGCACACAGCATGCACATGCATGAACGCACAGCAGGCACATACACACACACAAACTCAGACAATCACACACACACACACACACGCACACAATACTGGACTGTCCATGTGCCTAGTTCAACCCTGCAGCTTCAAAAATAGATTTATTTAGACCAAGCATCCAACAAGAGTGCAGTATCCATTTTGCTCTACAAAATTAGACTTTTGCTATGAAAGGTTCATCAAAGAATTATCCACAAAAAACCAACAAAGTCCAGCAAGGATGGGAACGGCCGTCTGTCTATCACGTCGTTGCATGCAAGACAGACGGACGGAGAAGAGGTTACAGCTCAGAATGTTTGCTATGGACTGGCAGGCTGGTACAGTCCAGCAGACGTTTTTAAGAGCTGACCTGATCACTGGCAAACGCCTACTGCCAATGACCTAGGGTGCTATCAATGGAAGTCCAGACCAGGATCTGACGGGAACAGGGTGAATAAATGAAAAGTTGTCTGGCTGTTGAATAGGTATTCATTACATTAACTATGGCTCTCTAGGCAAAATAGACCAAGATAAAGTGATAAAGTCCCACTATTATGGCAATAATGCAAATATTCACACACACACACACACAACGCACACACACACACACACACACACACACCCACACACACACACACACACACACACACACACACACACACACACACACACACACACACACACACACACACACACACACACACTCCTAATTCAGCCTACAGCCCCAAACACAAATAGATGTAACTGTCAGGGAAAAGAGGGAGAAAAGTAGGCATGATTCACGGCTGGATGCGTGGGGGGGGGGGGTGGGGGGGGGGGGGGGGGGGGGGGGTTTGGGACGCTGTGACCCAGGGGGCTCTGGGTTTCCATGGTAACAGCCATGACACAACTCCACAACAACATCCCTGCCACCCTTGGCCCACTGTCACGCGGGCCCCAACGCCCGTGCCATGGCTCATCCTCTCGTTTACACACTGCCCCCCCCCCCCCCCCCCCATCCCCCCCAGCCTTGGTTCACTCATTCATCTGCTTCATCATGTTAAAAATGTGACATTTCATATGCATGACATATGTAATGCAATGAATGCAATGAATTGCTTTTATTAACTTAGGATGACACGATTAGTCACACATGACTCTTAGTAAAAGGAGAAAAACACAGAAATTAGAATTGAAAAACCCTGAAGAAGAACAGGTTTATGACAGATTGTTTAGTCACGAGTTCTTTCAGTCACTCACTCGTTCACACCACATACTCTCTGTTAGGGATTCACTCCCTCACTAACCTCATTAACTCTGTCATTCCCTGCCTCTCACTCCCTGAGTTCTTGCCTTGTTTTTTGTAATTATGTTCTTGTGTGTTGTTCCCTCTCTCTCTCTCCTCTCTCTCTGACAGTGACCAGACCCCTGGCTGCACTACATGCACGTTTAAAAAAACTGTTGGAGAGAGATAGGGAGAGGGAGAGGGAGAGGGAGAGAGAGAGAGAGAGAGAGAGAGAGAGA
>NC_136949.1:9714379-9739379 GCF_949987615.1 Pollachius pollachius
ACTAAACACACATATTGCAGGCGATTCAATGCCGCCAAACCCTCCCACACACAAACAGACATACACACACAGACACACAGCTATCCTCTCCTCCACCTTTCCTCAATGCACCCCTGCGCCCTCTCCTTCATCCTCCCATCCCTGACTTTCTTCTTCTCCTCCTCCTCCGTCACCATCAGAGGAACTGTATCCCCTCTCCCTACTTCCTTCTTTATCTAGGGTTCCTTTTTTCCAACCTTTGATCAGCCACTCTCTCTCTTTCTCTCTCTTTCTCTCTCTTTTTCTCTCTCAGGCTGATCTTTACCTCTCGTGGTGAAGGAACTTAGCAGAACAAGGGGTTAGGGGAGAAGTGGAGGGGTGGAGGGAGAGGAGGTAGGGGAGAGAGGTGGAGGGAGAGGGAGGGGGAGGAGGGAGAAGGAAGGGGAAGATAGGGAGAGAAGGCGGGGGAGAGAGAGGAGGCAGGGACAGAGAGGGGAGAGAGGTGGCGGTAAGAGAGGGAAAGAGTGATTGAGACAAAGAGGGGAGAGAACGGGGGGAAAGGAGAGAGAGAAAGAGGATGGAAGACGAGCGCAAGAGGGAAGAGAGCGACAAAGAGCAAGGGGAGAGAAAGGAAGGGGAAAGAGCGAGCGAGTGAGCGAAGGAACAAGAAAGAACGCAAGTGAGCGAAACAGAGGAGAGAGTGAGGAGAGAATTAGGAAGCGAGTGAGCTGGAGAGTGAGCTAGAGAGAGAGAGGAGAGGGAAAGATGGACGTCCCCAGGTCATTAGCAACGTTTCAAAGTCACCCCGTCTTGCGCTGGACGTCTTGTGACAGCGCCTGCCAACGGGATAAGAGGGGGAGATGATGCTGCGCTGATGAGGAGGACCACTCTGGGGGAGAGGGACGGGCCCTCCCACGCACTGAGACACACACACACACACACACACACACACACACACACAGGCTGATAAGCAGTACACACGGGAGACACACTCTAAGACACACTTACACGACCACATACCTAAATTGAACACAAACACACACATATAAACTTTAACACACAATCTTTGAAACACACATACACACTTATAAGCACACGTTCTATGATACAAACACAACATGAAGGTTTAGTACAGGCAGTTTAGTACACACCCACCTACCCACCCGCACACGCACAGACACACACACACACACACACACACACACACAGCTGCATAAGAGGAGTTTATGGACAGAGAGATTACCACAAAAGATTAACAACAATAGGACTGCTTGGGAGGGGTCGGGTGCTATGTCAATAGCTTCTGAAAATGTATTTATATATCTGGCGACACTGATTTAACTATGAACAAATAGATTGTCTTGCACACCCTCATCCAAGTCTCCCAGGAAATGCCTTTCAGTTTTGGCTGAGCAAAGTATTATGTACTCAACCGCTGGGAACAATATTCATTTGGCCAAAATGTATAGTCACTGATGTGTTCTTACTGTTAGTTAAGTGAAGTGAAAGACAATAATAGAAAATAAGAACAGGAAGGAGAAAGACACGATTCGTGCTCTCAAGATTATTTACTGTGTATTTAGTAGTCAATCAGACACTTTATCGACTCAAGCTAATTCTGATAAATGTCGTTAATGAGCAGGTAGGTGGTTAGAAATCTTGTTTTCAACGATGCCTGCAGGTAGACTGTGAACATTGGGGATTGAACCCCGGACCATTCCGCTAGGAATCAAACCCCCCCTAGAAATCGCGCTATCCGGCTAGGTTGTTGCAGCGATTCCTTAGACATCTAAGACATTTTGCTAATTAGGGTCATTTTTCTTTACGATTATAACTATGCTGTGGGGAACATTTACATTAAACATTACAATAAGTGTATATCTCTGAGCTTCATATGGCTGTTTGCAGAGGGAATAATACCTTAGCCTAGTTAGCATGCTACGGTAATTAGCTAGGATAAAGAATAGCTGGCTATGCTGTCAACAGCTGGACGTAATGTTAGCCGTTAGCCGGTTATGATATTAAGGAATAATAAACATGTGCCTGCCGCGCTGGTTAGGATTATAAACTATAATAAATCAGTCTTGTTCGCATGCTATGATAATCAGCCCTAAGACACATTAGCCTGGGTCGCTGACTACAATCGTTAGCCTAGTTACAATGCTAAGGTGACCGAATAACTAGATGACCTCTCATTGCGAAGATAATCAGTCATCCAGGAAAAGGTCACTCATTTGATTAATGCCATGGTATGTGGGCCATTATGAAGAGAACTATATGGTATTGTACATGGTCAACTATAGTCTTGAAGAAATGTAAACCTGGTTACTACTGTATTATTTTTGTATGTTTCATATTGCATATTGTATATTGTATGCATTTGTTTTATTTCTATAGCACCTTTTTAATACGTGTCGTACAAAGTTGGCTGACAATTAAAACAGTAACAGATAGTAATTACACACTAGGTCTAAAATACGATAGACGTGAGGTTTAGTCCTATTAAGGGAAGCAGAATACAATATTTCATTTAGCTATGGTATTTTCTTAATAATCGTACTTCTGTACCGTAGTACTACTAGGTGACAGAACATGTCTGCTGTATGCAAGCATAAACACCAATTTCCTGCCTATCTGCCATAACTCAAACCCTTAAACGACGAACAATGCAATGCTGAATCGCCGCCACACACATCAAAACAAAATTCACAGAAGCAATTATGAGTATAGTACTATGTAGTAGAGGTTGTCTTCCATACACTCCATTGAGACATGACAGTGTATCATTATCGTGAGTCACATAACGTCTAGTATGTTAAAACAGTGCCAATGTCTGGGGTGTGGTTGAGGCGTATTGTGTCTCCTTTCCTACCCTTACTCAGTGATTTACTTTTATTCAAAGGGAACTTTGACGTATACTCAAGTACAAGTCTGCTTGTGTGACTCTTGTTAAAGTTGCCTGTGCCCTGCCCACCCAGTGTATACTGTCTCTACAGGGGAGGGGCTTCAGAATCCACATGTTCACAAAATCAAAACAAAAACACGCTCACAATGTTGAGTACTAATGCACAATCTCTCTCTCTCTCTCTCTCTCTCTCTCTCTCTCTCTCTCTCTCTCTCTCTCTCTCTCTCTCTCTCTCTCTCTCTCTCTCTCTCTCTCTCTCTCTCTCTCTCTCTCTCTCTCTCTCTCTCTCTCTCTCTCTCTCTCTCTCTCTCTCTCTCCCTTAAGCTATACCTGACCTTACATTATTTGAATTTTCTCCTTGTTTTACTCTCATATTGCCTTGTGTCTGTCAGACTCTTAATTTCCATCTGAGGTGCTTCTTTTTGTCCCCCTCTCTCTCTTCTTCTCTACTTCCATTAAGGGGCCTCCCCTCTGATAGCCCTTCATATAACACTTAATCATCATAAAAACGAGCACTCTCCGTCCCTCCACCTCGCTCCATTGCTCCATCTCTTTCTCCCAATCTCTCTCTCTATATCTTTCTCCCGCTCCATCTCTCTCTCTCTCTCTCTCTCTCTCTCTCTCTCTCTCTCTCTCTCTCTCTCTCTCTCTCTCTCTCTCTCTCTCTCTCTCTCTCTCTCTCTCTCTCTCTCTCTCTCTCTCTCTCTCTCTCGACCCCTCCCCCCTTCCAGCTCTCTCCCTCTGATCACCTTTAGGCCAAAACTGCTGTGCACATGCTTTGCCGAGTGAGGTCATCAGAGGCATATCCTGATTGACGAGAGCCCTCTCCAGGTGTTGTGACGGGAGTGTTCACCGCGAGACACGCGGGTCAGGAGAGCCAAGGGGGTTTTGACTCAGTGGAAGAATGGAAGAAATGCACCATCCAACACACACACACATACATACACCACACAGACACCCACAAACACAGAGTTCAGTGAAGCAAAAAGGCGTTTTAGCAGTGGAGAAAGCGATGAATAAAACTATTGTGAGAAGGAAAGGGCGTTTGAATAACGGTATTTTTACATGAATGGATCTTGAGGGAAAAGGAAAAGCTGGAGCTGGTGTCTATTTTTATCTCCCTGTCGTAGGCCGGGTCGAAGGCAGGGGCATTCTGAAATGTTTGAGCCTGTGCTGTTTCCTGCACGGCGCTGCTGTGGTATTCTTCCTCTTCTGAGAGTGTTTTCATACAACGCGGCTGGCTGGCTTTCACACACACATAGGCGCACATAAACGCAGACGGGGAGCACACACGCATACAGACAAGAGCAAGGAACAGACACACACACCTACACGCTGAGAAGAGCGCAAGGAACTGACACACACGCACAGACGCGCACACACGGAAACGGGCGCACACACACACAAACAAAATGACAGTGAAATCACAGCTGCTTCAGGTTGCCTCTGCGTAGGCTAGGTTTCATATTGGCAACCACACACATGCACACGCACATGCACACACACACACACACACACACACATAAAGTGACAGCCAACTTGGCAGGGTCATAAGGTCACAGGAGTATCATGACAAAGTTGCCTAGCAACAAATCTATTCGCCACACTACAACGGTGAACATTCTTGTCTGGTCTGTCTTGAACACTCAACTGCTGCAGAATGTATTTTGTATGCATGGATCAGGCTGGCTGAGACAGACGGCCATACAGGTAAAGAAGAACTACATTAATGTGACAGTTTCCATGTTGTAGAGAAATAGTCTTGCGGGTTACAATAATAATACAGCATCGTAAGGACCATAAAAAGCACTGAATGTTAAGACTGCAAGCCCCTCCCCCTCACCGTTACTAGAACAGACACACACACACACACACACATAAGGCACACACACACTCACACACACACACATAGACGCACACTGACTAATACAAACACCCCACATCACATGGCTATGTATTCGACATGGACACCAGGCATACACACACATTCCCTTTAGCCTACCTCACATACACACCTAAGCACACACACACACACACACACACACACACACACAGGACTATGGTGTTTACATCATATGGGAAGGTATTTTTTCCCCACTAACTGCCAGGGAACAGGCCCACGCAAGGACAGACGCTGACTAAGACCCAGAGACTTCTGGGGGGAGGGGGGCAACCAGAGAAAGGGGGAGCGAGAGAGAGAGAGAGCGAGAGAGAGAGAGATGGCCAGTGAGAGAGAGGGAGAGAGAGAGAGCCAGAGAGAGGGAGAGAGAGACAGCCAGAGAGAGAGAGAGGCCCAGTGAAAGAGAGAGAGAGAGACAGAGGGCCAGTGAGGGAGAGAGAGAGAGAGAGAGAGAGAGAGAGAGAGAGAGAGAGTCAGAGGAGTTTGAAAAGGCATAAGTGAAGTGACTTAAGGGAAAATAGAAAAGACAGTTAGGTTTAAGTTTTGTATGTGTATGTCTGTCTGTGTGTGTGTCTGTGTGTCTGCATGCGCATATGTAATGTCAGTTTATAAAGTGAAATGTGACCTGCGTTTTGGTGTAAGTAAGGACAAGTTAACACTTAAGTCAGCCAACTATGTGTGTGTGTGTGTGTGTGTGTGTGTGTGTGTGCACGTGTGTGTGTTTGTGCAAGTATGTGTATGTGTGTGTGTGCGTGTGTGTGTCTCTTGATAAACTGCAGCCACTGGTTCGGGTTCCAGTGATGAGGTCAACGTCGGGAGTGTTTTCCTCTCGGTTTTGAAGGTTCGAGGTCGATGAAGAAACAGGGACACAATGGTAGAAACTGAATTATAGGGGAAAAGAGTGTCTAGTCTGGAGTGAGTGTGTCACTGTTTTCTACTTTTCTGTGTAGGTCTACATCCATGCCTTCATCCCTCCATTAATAAAGGGGCTTAGGATGCTTTGGTGGAAAAGTCCACAGAAACGGCGTGAATCCTTTAGATACGGCCACCATTTTGTGGTCATATGCGGCTGCCAACAGTCGATCCCAGGTTGCCAGGTTGTTGTTTTGTCCCTGCTGGGCGGTGTCTGGAGGGGACTTTCACTTTCTCTTTTGATGGTGATGGGGGGGAGTGGAGTCGCACGCAGACGTTGGCGCAGAGTTGCAGGCAAAACATTTGTTTTCTTTTGAACTGAATTAAAAGTCGTAATTCTCCTCTGGCTTGCCCACCAGCATAAATAAAGAGACGCGCTCTGCTGCAATGAATTAATAACTCCAAAGAAATGTTAAGTATGTTATTTTGCCTTCTGAGTCAGGCGATGACGTTTCTAATTTAGCTTCTGTTTTCTTTAAATACGAGGCGATGGTGGTGGTGGTGTTGGTCGAGGGGGGGGGGGGGGTACAGGTTCTCCAAGGCCAGGGGCAGCAGGCGGAAGACATGATCAATCTCCTCTCCATCAGTGTCTCTCCGGCCTCTCCAGCTTTTTTTTTTTCTTAAGATTCCCCAGGATTGTTTTCCCGCTCTTCCGACGGAGGAAGCAACGGAAAGGTGGAGCGGGTGGCGGGCCGAGGGGATTGGCAAAACAACAAGGCGATAGAGTTACCTGCTCGCTACAAGACACCGGGATATCCATTTCAAAAAGACAAGTCGCTCACTCCCCCCACCACTCCCCCGGGGGGAGAGAGAGTGGAGGGCGGGCAGAAAGTCGTTACCGTGCGTCGCAAAATGGGGGCGGCCATTTTGAAACGCTGCTATTGTGACTAAACGTCTCTCAACCGCCAAAAACAACGACTCAGGAGGAGATCAAACCATCAATTAGATGTAACGCACCTCTAAAGTCGTGTAAGGTAAGACAGAAGACAGACCGGGCGGGTGTAAGGTGAGAGGGGGATTGTTATGTAGGAGAATGTAAACACAAACTATGAGCTTAGAAGCTATAACGTATAATTACATAGGAGCACCGCACACAACGACACACACACCTATGCCAGTGGCACAGGGGAGACTGTAACTGCGTGTCTCTCGATGGGTGGGGGACTTTGGGACATGTGGGTGGGGGTGGAGGGGGTCATTCTAGGACTCAGGACTCAGGTGGAGTTGGAGCTCAAGAGAGGGACGGAGGAGAGAGAGCCAATAGGACAGCATCCTGGCTCTTTAGAGCAAGGGACGCATGGTTTACACTGCTCAGACTGCTGCTGGGGAGAGGGGGGGGAGGAGGAGAGGGAGAGAGGGGGAGAGGGGTTGAGGTAAGGATCGCGGGGCTGAGGGAAAAGAGGTGGAGGTCGAGAGAGAGAGCAAGGGAGACAGGAGGTAAAGAAAGACAGAGAGAGAGAGAGAGAGAGAGCGAGAGCGAGAAAAAAACACATAGGGAATGAGAGTGGATCGGGTGAGACAGAGAGGCAGCGTGGAAGGAAAGAGGAGATAGAAGGAGGGGAGGAGAGGAAGAGGTAAAAGCATTATATAAATTAGATGGTTCCTGAGGTAGCACATCTTTTAACTTCCTGGCACACACACGTGCACACACACACATACATACAGATGTGTGTGCGTGGCTGCGTCCGGTGATGACATCACTGCAGGGAGCCAGTGCAATGGTGGAGTGAAACGGAGCCAGCCACGACTGGGCTGACGACGTCACCCCATTTGCTCAATGACCATTACGTAAGCGCGGCGCTACGCCTGTGGACACACATGCGCCTGTGTGTGTGTGTGCGCGCGTGCATGCGTGCGTGCGTGTGTGTGTGTTTGAACGTGTGTGTATGTGTGTGTGTGTGTGTCTGTCTGTGGTATAAATAATTACAATAATTGCCCATGTAAGCGTGAATGGACGACTGAGGCAGGCTGATGACATCATTAACAGGGGACAAATGGAAGAGGGAGGGGGGGATGTGACGGAGAGAGGAGGGAGAGCGAGAGGGAGAGACTGGAAGAGATTGTGAGAGAGCGTGAGTTAAAGATAAGAGGGAGACGGGAAGTGAAGTGAAGGGAGATGAAGAGGAGAGAGAGAATGGAGCAAAGAACAGGGGAGAGTGAAGGAGAAGAGACTGGAGAAGAGAAGGGTGGGAGAGTGGAGGCAAGAGGAGAGAGGGAAGATGGGAGGACAGACAGACAGACAGACAGACAGACAGACAGACAGACAGACAGACAGAGAGAGAGACAGTGAACACAGTACTCGGACCTGCTGAGAGAGTTATGCAACACAAACTGAACTCGGCAGACTAGGAGGGGACTGTGTTGCTTGATCCTATGTGTGTGTACAGTGTGCGCCAGACATGCACATGTGGACGTGTTGTACAGACACGCACGTGTGTGTATGTGTGTGTGTGGTGTGTTTGTGTGTTTTTACTTTAAGCAAAGGGCACAAAAACAACAAAACAAACTCAAGCTAGTACTAACAGACATGCACGGACATGCACCCATAGACAAACAAACCGCAAGTGTACACACACACAGACAGACATACACACACACACACAACTGAGAAACAGTGCTTCCTAAAGACAGGAACTCCTTCCACCCACGTCTCTCTGTTGCTAGGCAACCCGAGGAGCGTCACTGTGCGCATGCCTCTACTGCCACGAGCACATGCACGATGCACACGCACAACCAGACACACATACACACACAAGACTAGGCTACAATGAGACCCATTGAAGTTTAGAAATCCGACTCTCTGAAAAGCAAATAAGTAAAATGAGAAATTGGATAATCAATCCATTATTTCGTCCATTATTTCTGAAACAGCATTTTCTTTTCAAGTTGACAAATGACTGCAAAATAAATGTTGATTAATCAACTAATCACTTCAGCAGCACATTTTCAAACGCATAATAATAAAGCAGTTCATTTCCTTAAAGGAAAAGTCCATTATCGGGGGTTTTCAAGTCATATGTCAGTGGCAATAAGGAAAAACGTAGAACAATGTCGGACTTTCCCTTTAAAAGCAGCCTGAGTGAGTAACCAAGGCTCTCTTTAAATGGGTCAGCTATGGATACAAGCCCAATATGACTTCACCTCTTAAAATATCAAATGAACCCCCATTATTATGCACCAATGCTACACATGGCTGTGTGTGTGTGCGTATGTGTGTGTGTGCATATGTGTGTGTGTATATAATATATATGTGTGTGTGTGTGTGTGTGTGTCTGTGTATTTATAGAAGTATGCAAGGGTGCCTATGTCTGTGTGCATGTGGTAACAAGGGCTGATCTTGGGATAGGTACTTTCTTTTTTGCACTCTACGCCAGTGTGATGTCAATGGTGTGCAGTAGCACAGCCCGAGCCAAACTATTTTAACTCTAAATCAGCGACGATGCAATGCACTGTGGGAAAACAAGTATTTTTCACCAAGAAGACCATTGCATGATCGCTGGTATCTGGCACTATGGCCACTTTCAAGTGAAACGGTATTTCAATGTCCGTCACAGTTTCATGCTCAGACGTAATCGCGCTCAACCTGCCAAACGCAACAAGTTTTGTTTGACAGAAATTATGGCAGCAGTGTTGTCTTCAGCGTAATAATTCTTCATGTATAGCAGTAGAGGTGGATGCTGGGGAAGTTAGCAGTGTGTCACCGTTATGCCTTCCCCACAGAGAGAGAGAACCGGGGACCAAGCAAGTCGTTTATTAAATAAACAGCGGCTTATTTTATTACTGCGGGGAAAGGAGAGGTTGTATACAAGAGTAGTTAGCAGAGGCATTCGTGTTGCAGAAGCAGTGATTAAAACGACTGAACCTGTTTAACTAAGCTAATGAAACAGCCAAAAGGGCCCTTATTGAAACCAATGCAGCCTCTGCCTTTGTGAACTTCCCCCCAGACACAGCAGAGTCTACTTTTGTGTCAGTGCGTTGGACCTGTTGCGGAAACGATCTGTATTTAATATGCCTGACTAGAAAGACTTTGTTGACCGACAGACTTGAATCCTCAGACCTGGGGATATTCACGTTTTTTAATGTTGTTCATATTTGTAGTTTGTTCAAAAAACAAACTACACATTTGCTGAATGCATGACATGTGTCATACAAATCAAAGGAAACAAATATTTTGCCTGTGCAATGGGCATATGCTCTACTCTGGTCAATATAGCAAACTATGAATCACTGTTATCCAAAATGTGAAATGTTAAAATATAAAAAAACAAAGCTGGCCTCTGCAATTAACCGTTTCCCAATCTCTGATCTGGATTCACGCTCAGTTCAATCAGAACAATATCAGTGGAACTCTGGAAGGTTCTGAGGTTCCCTACGAAGTTACAGATTCTCTGTAACTTCGTAATCTGAAAAATGGGTTTAGAAAATGTTCTGACCCACACACAGTCACGTACACTCAAAAAATAAAAGGACTTTTAAAAAATGCATGGCCTTCATCGCTTTTTTCCACGCGTTTTAGGTGGGGAGAGGAAGAAGGGGGGGCTTAAGAAAAACTTGAATTTAAGACGGAGAGAAAAGAGACGATTGGAAAGGACAGCGGAGCCTGCTGCTCGGGATTCAGGGCCGGGGCGGCGGGCTGAATGTGGGACCCCCGAGGAGAGGGTCCGAGGATGGGGAGCGGGAGGAGAGCGGTGGTGGGGCTAGGGGTCCATTGAGCTCAGCCGTGGGGGGTCAACATGTGAATGAGTGCTTGCCATGGAGGTGAATTATGAATGAGCTGCACTCTGAGTGCTCCTACAGAGAGCATGTTAGCCCCTCTCGCTCACTCCATTACCTCGCTCCCTCTCTCCCAGTCGCTCGCTCTTTCTCTCTCTCTGACGCTCGCTCTGTCTTTTCAGTTGTCCTTAAATGTCTTGCTCTCCGTCTCCTTCAAATTATGTCGGTGTGAATGTCTGTCCCCTTCTATGCATTTCTCTCTCCCTCTCCCTCTCTCTCTTTCTTCAGCTGATTTTGTCTCCCATATAATCATCATTATCATCGCTCCCTCTCTCCATCCCCCTCTTTCACTCTACCTCTCCATCGCTCTATCTCTCTCCCCCTCCCTCTCTCTGTCCCTCTCAATCCATCCCTCTCTCTCTCGCCCTCTCGGTCTCTCTCCCTGATCTCCCAGATTACTCTCTGTGATCTGATTCTTCCTTCTTTCTTCCAGCCTTCCATCCTGCCTTCCTTCTGTCCTTTCCTATCTCTACCTAGTAGTGCCCTTTCTTTCATTATTGCCCTCTCTCTTTCCTTCTGTCTGAGAATCTCTCCATCTCTCTCTTTGTCCATCTGAGACATTATAACAAGACATCCAAATAGTCATAGACTACATCCTGGGAATCACACAGACACATAAAAAAAAACACACAGAGACACACATACAGCCACACACATACACTCCCAAAGCATGCATATGAACACAGCAACGCAGAAATGGACAGGGGTAGACACGTGCACGCTTCTTGAAAACACACACACACACACACACACAAACACACACACACACACACACACACACACACACACACACACACACACACACACTCACACAAAGAGGTGCTCCAAAACACACAGTAGCAGGGCAGAATTCAAGAGCAAACAGTCCTGCACGTGTGAGGGCAGACGCATGCATTAAGAGAAAAGCTTGCAGGCAATGACACACACAGACACACACACTCGCTTCTCCCAGCTGTTCTCCTGGCCTTCGTGTGTGTGTGTCCGATAGCGTGTGCCTGCGCGCGCGCGCGTGTGTGTGTTCATCTGTGTGTGTAATGCAATGTGCTCAGACGCTGCCATGCGCTCTCTCTCTCGTGCGCGCTCTCTCCACTGTTGCTGTGCGTCGGATCTGATCTGCCTCCCTCAACCTGTTTGCCTACCATCGGTGGTACACATACACATTGGCGCGCGCACGCACACACGAACACGTGCGTGCGCGTCAGTGCATAACCATGCTCACACACATCCTCGCACACACACAGTCCAGCTGCTACTATACTTTTATGAACCGATCTGCGAGCGTCACTCGGAGGGACCAAATAAATCGGTTGAAAGGCAGCGAGAAGAGAAAACGGACAAGACATTGATTGGTCGCTGTTCTCAAAACCTCCGACAAACACTGGGGTTAGAAACGGAACTATCTCATTTAAGGGAAGTGTTGTTTCTTTATAGCTGAAACAACACTCTATCTACCCCCCTCTTTTCTCTCTCTCTGTTGAGTCCCAGGAGGAATAGGATCGGCGTTCCCTAAAAAAAAAAGAAAAAAGTATCCCTCCTCTGGACCCCTTCACTCCAGTTCACATCAAGGATCATCCGCTAGCACTCCTCCCCTTTCAGGGAAATGTGTCGAAAACAAACCCTTTAAACTCATCACACACGGATACGTAAACACGTAGGTGCTACACGGATTTAAAGTACAGACCAGGGCGCCACATGTCAGCAGACCCCCACACCACTCACCTCCCACCCAGCCAGCCAGCCAGCCTCTCCTCCCCCCCCCCTCCCCCCCCCCCCACTCCCAGCACACACAGACACGATCCAACACAAACACTCCCAATAGACTCCTTAGCGGTCGAAAGCAACTTAAGAAACACAAAAAACTCACCTCAGAATCCTTTCTGCTTTCCGGACTAGCGCTCTTCGTTTATCCTCCGTCTCAGACGTCTCTCTCTCCTCTTCTGTCTTTCTCTCTCTCTCTCTCGCTCTCTCTCTCTGTCTTTCTCTCTCTCTCTCTCTCTCTCGCTTACTCTCTCTCTTACTTTCTTTTTCTGTCACTGTGTTCTGTCAATTCCCAGCGTACTTGCCGAGCCCCTCCATTTCCACCCCAGCTCGCTCCGGCTCGTCCACTGAGCGCACTTTCACAAGCTCCTGCGTTCCTGGAGTCCCCCCTCGCTATCTCTCAGACTCTCCCTCGCTCCCTTCTGTCTCTATATCTCTCCCTCTCCCTCTCTCCCTCTCTCGCTGTCTCTCTCTCTCTCTCTCTCTCTCTCTCTCTCTCGCTCTCTCGTGCTCTCTCTCTCTGTTAATTCCTCTCTCTCTCTATGAGTGTGTGTGGGTATGTGCATGCGAGAGAGAGAGTGTTTCCGTGCTCTGCTCTACCCCTGCTCTGCCTTGCCCCGCCAGCAGCAAGCGGCAAGCAGCAGCACACACACACACAGGTCTTCCCCGTCGCTCTAAGCGCCCGCCCAGGGTCCTAGTGCGCGTCGAGTTCACTGAAAGAATGTCATTGTGTGTCCTCTCTCCTCTCGCATGCGCTCCTCCCTCCCTCCCTCCCGCCCTCGTGCCCCGCACAGCGTCAGCGGGCTGCCATGGCAACGGCCCGCCTATGGGCGCGAGGGATCAGATCCTTATGGACTATGGGATCCGGTGGCTGAACGACTCCGTTTTTTTTTCTCCCTCTCCGAACACAGGAAGTGGGAGACCATAGCAGTAGAGGGATAGGGGAGAAAGAGAAAGAGAGAGATAGATAAATTGAGAGAGAGGGAGAGAGAGAGAGAGAGAGAGAGAGAGAGAGAGAGATGGAGAGAGAGAGAGACTAATGTGCTGATGTTAAACAGCAATGTGCCTCTCAGTGTGTCTATTGTTAGATAGATGATATCTGACTTATGTACAGGTCTCTCACAGTAAGGTAAGCTCTAGGCATACTTTATTTATCCAAGACAAATAGATTGATAATCATTAAATACCATTATGGTACAGGTCTAAAATACCATAGGTCTAAAATATAATAAAATACCATTAATACCGTACAAAAGGCCTACTTATATAAATATTTGGTACACAATAACTTTTGTAAGAAAATGATAAACCAGAACATTACGTTGCATCGAAAAGGGACCCTTAAAAATGATCAACAAAATTCTTACTTTAAATTATATTTTTTCCAATTTCTGGTCACTTCAAAAACACACCCCCCTCCTATAAATTAACAGTTAGGGCAGACATTGATAGAAGACCTATACCGGTGTGTGTGTGTGTGTGTGTGTGTGTGTGTGTGTGTGTGTGTGTGTGTGTGTGTGTGTGTGTGTGTGTGTGTGTGTGTGTGTGTGTGTGTGTGCACCTTCGTTGTATTTATGGGGTGTAGTGCTCGGAGGGGGAGTGCACCGCTATGCGCATCGAAGCGGCAAGACAAAAGCATAAAGCACCAGGGCGAGGAAACTGCGTTTTGTTTGATAAAGATCAAAGAGAATGGTTGTTCAATCCAGTGTGTTTATGTGTCCTGCACAACCCCTGTAGCCTGGCCTCTTCTTCCCCCCTACCCCTGGAAGGTGTGTGCGTGGTGTTTTTCTTGTGTGTGTTTTTGCATTTGTGTGTGTGTATTTGTGCATCTGTGTGTGCGTGGGTCTGTGTGTGTGTGTGTGTATGTGTGTTTGCCTGTTTGTTTGGGTATGTGTGTGTATGGTTGTGTGTGTCTGTTTGTGTATGTGTGTGTGTGTGTGTGTGTGTTTGGAGAGGGTGGAGGGGTGGCTGCGATTTGTGTTTCTGTATGTGTGTGTATGGTGTGTGCAAGCATGTGTGTGGGTGTGTGTGTGTTTGTGTGTGCCAGCGTGTGTGTGTGTGGGTGTGTGTTTGTGTGTGTGTGTGTGTGTGTGTGTGTGTGTGTGTGTGTGTGTGTGTGTGTGTGTGTGTGTGTTCCCTGCAGGCCCAGAGGTCTGCATTAAGCCAGAGTGACAGTGAGGATCTTCAAGATGTCTTCTAAAGTTTGTTACTGTGTGTGATCTTATCAGAGACTATAAACATCCAATCAGATGAGAGCAGAGGAGAGGAGAGGAGAGGAGAGGGGAGGAGAGGAGAGGAGAGGGGAGGAGAGGAGAGGGGAGGAGAGGAGAGGAGAGGGGAGGAGAGGGGAGGGGCGAGAGATGAGAGAAGGGGAGGGAAAGGGGGAGGAGAATAGGGAAGAGGAAGACAGAGAGGATAGCGGAGAAGTTTGGAGAGGAGAAGATGGAAGGAAAAGGGAAAGAAAAGAAGAGCAGAAATTAGGGCAAAGATGGAGGAGGAGAGGAGAGGAGGGAAGAGGAGATGAAGGAAGGGAGAGGATGGATAGGAAACAATGTGTAATGAGGAAAGAGGGTGAGAGGGGAGGAAGCAAGGACTCAAAGCAAAGAGCATCAAGGGTCCAAGACAACAGTGACAGAACCATAGAAGGACTGTGAAAAAAAATAGAAAGATCAGAATTGGCTAGGTGGCAGATAACCGAAGTGAGATGACGAAGACCCAGAGAGAGATGGAGAGAGAAACAACAGCCTTGGTTGATGATGGTAGTGAATCTCCGAACATCCAGCCATTCTTTCAACCATTGGCTCTTCCATGCACAATCCATCCATTGATCCATCTATCCATTCACGAATCCACCTCTCCGTCAATTAATCAATTCATCCATCCATCCATCCGTCAATCCATCCATCCGTCCATCCCTACATCCATTCATCACCTACATCCATTCATCCATCACCAATAATTCTTCAATATATTTTCGGAAAAAAAAGAAAAACTCTCCAAAAGTTTCAATGTGATTTTCTCTCCTTTAAAAACGGCTCCTCAACATACTCATTTCCTAACAGTTATTGATAAGTCATTGCAGCTTCAGAACCAGGCCTTTCCCGCCGTGCCAGGGAGATACCAGATACCACTCTTCCTATGGCGGAGCTAAAGGACTCAATACGTCTTAGAACCATCGATTTACTTTGGGATGGATGAAGAACAGGGGCGGTTCTAGACCAATTGTCATGAGGGGGCCAGACTGGGGCCAGTTGTATTGTTGGAGGGGCACATTGAACCCGGGACGCAAAATATTTAGTTTAGCACTAAGTAGCGGCATTCAAAAACACAACATCCAATAATTGGCTTTTTCAGCTTATTTCAGTAGCATAGTATTAAGTGCTACTGAAATTCATTCACAACATCACAACATTTTGGGTTTCCTTCACTGTCATCAAACCACTCAGTATCATACATCACCAACAGCAATAAAGTCAGTATGATATATTATAAATCTCAAGTTCCACCTTGTGCGTCAGTGCCACACCTTCGCAAGCAATCGACCCCCCATCCGGACGGAGGTAGAAAGAGAAAAAAAAACGTTTGGAGGGGGGGCCACTGGGGGGTACGAGCTCAGTTTTACGGGGGCACTGGCCCCCCCCCTAGAACCGTCCCTGATGAAGAAAAAGATATTTATTTCAAAAAGTTGAGCAACTGCTGGGTTTTCCCCTCTCAGCCGCGGGGTTCAGTGTAAATAGATGAGTGTTTAAGCACGCTCACACACAACACACACCCACAAACACACACACACACATACTAGGCATATTAGAACACATAATTACACATAAACACCACTCACCGAATATAACATGGTCGTTCTCACCACGCACGCACAAACGCACGCACGCACACACGCACGCACGCACGCACGCACACACACACACACACACACACACACACACACACACACACACGCACTCTATCCTCCAGAGACAGTGAAGGGGCTAGAAGGTGTTGGTTCAGCTATGATCCTTCATGTCATAAATAGTCCTGCCATCGCACCCTGTCCGCCCAGGGGCCAAAGCCCACCCAGAGGGCCCCGGACAGATAGTGGGGAGGGCCCGCTATCATGGCCTTGACAGGAAACAGGCGGGTGCACCGCATGTCAGTCAAACGGCTCTGTCTTCCATTATTCTCTGCCTCTCTCCTTTCCTAATGTTTTTTTTCTAGCCACGCTTCTCTCGCCTGTCAGTTTGAGAAAACCTTTTTATTTCTCATCATGTTGAAACCTCTCTCTCTCCCTGCCTCCTTACTCTCTCTCTCTCTTTGTATCCCTCTCTATCCCTCTATGGCTCTCCATCTCTCCCTCACTATCTTCCTCTCTGCATCTATCTCTGCCTGTATCTATCGGTCTCTCCATCTATCACTCCCTTCTCCCTCTCATTTTCACTGTCTCTATTTATCTCTCTGTCGGTCTCCATCCGTCGCTCTCTCCCTCTTTCTCTCTGTGTCTCCCAAGCCATCGCACCCTTTTTCTGACCTTCTCTCTCTGTCTATCTCTCAGTCTATCTCTGTCCCTCCATCCTCCCTCCATCTATCCATTCTCCATGAACTCCCTCTGGCTTTCTTTATCTCTCTCTCCATCTCTGTTTTTCCATAACTCTCTCTCTTCCTGCCTCTCTCTCCCTCCCTCCCTCCCTCCATCTCTCTCTCCATCCCTCCATCTCTCTCTCCAACCCTCCATCTCTCTCTCCATCCCTCCATCTCTCTCTCCAACCCTCCATCTCTCTCTCCATCCCTCCATCTCTCTCTCCAACCCTCCATCTCTCTCTCCATCCCTCCGTCTCTCTCTTTTTCTCCATCCCTCCATCTATCTCTCTCTCTCTCCATCCTTCCATCTCTCTTTCCATCCTCCTTCTCTCTCTCCATTACTCTAGTTCTCCCTCTCTCCTGTCTAGAAGTCAGGCTTTGTCACTTTCACAACTGTCATGGAGTGGCGGTAATGGCCGGCTTCAATGCATCGGTTTTATTTGCATCCCTTTCACTCACGGGCAGGCAGACGTCTGCCGCTACTCTGAAAGAGGAAAGACAAAGAGAGAAGGAAAGGTCCTTGACTTGCACTTCACTTGTTGGTGGTTTCTCTCTCTCCCTCCCTCTCCCTGTGTCTCTCTCTCTCTCTCTCTCTCTCTCTCTCTCTCTCTCTCTCTCTCTCTCTCTCTCTCTCTCTCTCTCTCTCTCTCTCTCTCTCTCTCTCTCTCTCTCTCTCTCTCTCTCTCTCTCTCTGTGTCTGTGTCTCTCTCCCGCTCCCCTCTCAGATTCAGCTGGGTACTCCACACAGATCGATAGTAATCCTCAGAGGGAGCCATTTATTTTGGAGGATGGTGTGTGTGGCCCAGTGGGTGACAGAGCCCACACGTACCTACGCACACACAAATACACACATGCAGGCATACACACATGCACAATCACACTCACACACACATACACACACACACACATACACACACACACACACATACTGATGCAGACATTCACAATTGCAAACACGCACATACGTGCAACCGAGAAAAAAAAACACACATACATACACATACACGCACACACACACAAACGCCAAAAAAAACACACACACCAAACACACAAATCCAAAAACACATAAACACAGACAGACAGCCACACACACACACACACCAGCATTTCTCCAGTATGTGCATCACACTTCACACTCTTTCCACACACATTATAATTCTTGCTAGGAGGGCTGTGCTGTCACACACACCAGTCACCAAACACACTATGTGATGGATACACACACACACACACACACACACATACACATAGACACACAGACACACACAAACACAAACACTTAGTTGTAGATATATGCCACCTTACTATCAAACACAAACAACCAATCATTTTCACCCCAAACCTGACATCCTCAGACCCCCTACAGGTCTGGGCTGGTGCTCTTTACAGTGGAGCTCCAAGACCTCCAGGCTGGAAGACAAGGCCCATCAAGTCTCAACATCCTCCCCTGCCATGGATCCCCTAGCTGGGTTGGCCGGCTCACACCACATGGCCAGGGTAGGCAGTCAGAGGCCTGAGATCCGAGGGTCACAGGTTATATGGCACTGAAAAATAAATATTAGGAGGAGAAATGGCTGAATGATTGTTTGCTTGGTTGGTTGATTGGTTAGTCGGTTGGACAGTTGGCTGGTTTGTTGGTTGGTTGGTGAGTTAGTTAGTGGGTTACTTGGTTGGTGAGTTAGTTTGTTTGTTGATTGGTTTGTGAGTTAGTTTGTTTGTTGATTGGTTGGTGGGTTAGTTGGTGGGTTAGTTGGTGAGTTACTTGGTTGATTGGTTAATCAGGTTTGTCGGTAAGTCGGTCAGGATTCGGGTTGGTTGGTTGTTCAGCGGATTGGTTGGTTCCATGGTCAGTTGACATGTGAGTTATTTGGCAGTGTTTAGCTGTATTTGTTAATTTCCAACCAACACTGTGTCCACATCCTGATCAAATATGGGCTTATCAGTAGATTATCATTACGTTTCACTTTCATTGTGTCCCATTTCCTGCACAACAAGGAAGGAAATTGAAGAAGGGAAATTGTCCTTTGGTTTTTTTCTTTGTGTGTGTGATTTATTTTTGGTCCCAATAATGACAATGAAACCAAGAGGGAGAGGGGCTGAGAAGTAGGCTGGCTGCTGGGAGCCCTGGCCTGGATCTTGTTGGAGATCACTATCATTCTCCATGCAGGCAGAGAAGCTCCTTGTTGGGGGAAAAAAACGCCAGCCCAGCCCCCCCTGACTGAAACACACCTGGGCACTGCCTCCCAACGCTGCATTATAAACACCACATATGGTCAGCTCCGCTCACCTGCAGTGTACGGGTTTTAACGTGGCGAAGCAAGTTCACTGCAGGAAGTTCACTACAGCAGCTAAATGTAGTAAAAACGTTGGAACACGACTCTGATAACATAAGTCTCGGAAGCTAGACCATTACGATTACCTCTCTGGCATGGTGGCACAGCGGTCGGCACCCGTGGTGAGCACTGTTGCCTCACAGCAAGAAGGTTCAAAACCCAGTATGTTCCCAGGGCACTGTACTGCAGTCGCCCAATGTTCCTAGTGCTGCAGCTAGTGATGGTCAAATGCTCCTAGTGCTGCTTGTTAGGGGTCAAATGCTGCTAGCACTGCTAGTGAGGGGTCAAATGCTGCTAGCACTGCTAGTGATGGTCAAATGCTGATAGTGCTGCTAGTTAGGGGTCAAAGGCTCCTTGTGTTGCTAGCGAGGGGTCAAATGCTGCTAGCACTGCTAGTGAGGGTCCAATGCTGCTAGTGCTGCTAGTGATGGTCCAATGCTGCTAGTGCTGCTAGTGATGGTCCAATGCTGCTAGCGCTGCTAGTGATGGTCCAATGCTGCTAGTGCTGCTAGTGATGGTCCAATGCTGCTAGCGCTGCTAGTGATGGTCCAATGCTGCTAGCGCTGCTAGTGATGGTCCAATGCTGCTAGCGCTGCTAGTGATGGTCCAATGCTGCTAGCGCTGCTAGTGATGGTCCAATGCTGCTAGCGCTGCTAGTGATGGTCCAATGCTGCTAGCGCTGCTAGTGATGGTCCAATGCTGCTAGCGCTGCTAGTGATGGTCCAATGCTGCTACTGCTGCTGATAACCATCGGTCAAATTCAACATTAATGCCCTATGGGGCAAACCGCAGAAACTACAGTTTGTGACTCAAATAATGACTCAAAATTAACGTTTGGACTATGTTTTACATTATGACAAAGTATCCTGGTTCGATCTTTTGATTAAAAGGTGTCACCAATGAAGTGATAGAGCTTAAGCCTTAAGGTAAAAATTATTACGATGAAGATGATGTCTTGTCTCAGCTAATATCTTGGTTCAATTATTCAACTAGATATTCAAACAAATGAATGGTTGAAGCCACTTTTCTCTTTTCTATTGGG
This sequence comes from Pollachius pollachius, assembly GCF_949987615.1. Taxonomy (NCBI): domain Eukaryota; kingdom Metazoa; phylum Chordata; class Actinopteri; order Gadiformes; family Gadidae; genus Pollachius; species Pollachius pollachius. The sequence goes on from NC_136949.1 coordinate 9,734,551, forward strand.
GTTCACCTTCTTCAGAACATCTCGTTGTTGTGTTGTCACTTCCTGTGACATCATGCATCCCCCTGCCCCTCAGTTTACCACTGACCGTCCTCTTCCTCTAGATAGATGTATTGTGAACTCTCCCCAACAATAGATATTGATAATGATATTGAAGTGTCCTTGTCAAGATGTCTCTACCTGTGCCAAAAATGGTCTCGCCATCAATAAGACACCTCCTCCCTCCTCCTCACTTCCCCTCCCCCTCCTCCACCTCTAGGTAAAGGTGTACTATAGGTTTACAGCTCTGTAGACTGCACTGTAAACCGTCTTTAGGTGGGACAGCCTTCCTCCCTTCCTATAGAGGCTCCAGCCCTCCTCTAGGTACAGGTGTACTAAAGTTGTCCCGTAGTGTAGACCAGTGTAGAACGTCTGCTGGTGTGACAGCCTGCCTCCAGCACCCAGGAAGAGGCCAGGCAGCTGCCCTGCTGTTCCCCCACCGGCTCCCCCCTGCCTCAGCACTTTGGACCCCCGCCTGGCAGTACAACGCTCCTCCTCTACCACAGTCTGCGCTAGTCATCCACACACACACACACACACACACACACACACACACACACACACACACACACACACACACACACACACACACACACACGAAGGGATGAAGGGCGGACGAAACACACACTCAAAACACTGACACTGGCAGAAACATACCTTCACTAAAACACGCACGCACACACACGCACACACACACACACACACACGCACACACACACACACACACACACACACACACAGACATACACAAACAGATGCACACAACCACACACACACAATCTAAAACACACAGACATGCACATAAAAAACATGCACACATACACAACCACACATACACACTCAAATACGCACACCCACACCCACATTAAAACACAAGCAAACCCATACTTTCACAGACACACACACACTAAAACGCACGCACACAGCTCAGATCCCAGCAGGGGGGCCGGCCGCAGAGGCCGAGGGCCTGGGCGCGACGCAGGGTGCAGTCCTCTGCTCCTCCTCGTCGGGGGGCTCAGCTCTCGAGGGTCTCCTCAGCCACAGCACCCCGCTGAGGAGCGGAGGTGGGAGGAGCCTCAGGGGGACAGCACGCTTTGTGCGGAGAAGCTCTGCGAGGTTGTAGGAACAAAGTCACGTGACACAGTGACAGTTTTTCAGCACTTCTTGCACCTCTGAGATTCTGGAACTGGGAGCTGAGATCTCAGCAGATGACGGCAGTGGGAACATTGGGTGCGATTAGTCAGAAGAAAGCAAAGCGGGCGTGATTTATTTGGATCTGAACTCCCCGTCTCCATGGAGACCCCACTTGTCTAAGGTAATTGGACGTGGGGGTGACCAAACAAAACTGCATAGTATGAACTGTGAAACAAGTTTGTCTGCAATGGAATGCTTCGATCTTGGCTGGCCGAAATAAAATCAACTTATTTTTAAGTACGCTTGCCGTGATTACGGTAAAACAGCACAATCTGATGCAGAATATGATATAGGACATGGAGGATGTTCCTGGGCCTTGCTGGCCGACGACCGACACACACCTTCATGACTCATGATAATGTTCACCTGCGTTGACTATTACCAAGTGTTCTTTGTGTGGGATAATAGACATTATAGGTATTACAAAATCGCCTTAAAGGAACATGAGCTGCAATTGAATCTACATTAACAATGTTGAAAATAGAATAAAGACAAATTCCACTTAAAAAATTCCACACAAATTCTCTTTAACTTTAGCTCACCAGCTTTTTATCCCGTCTTCTCAGGCTCCCCCTCTTGACTCATTCCCTCTCTTCCTCTCCCTCCCCCCTACTACCTCTCTTCCTCTCCCTCCCCCCTACTACCTCTCTTCCTCTCCCTCCCCCCTACTACCTCTCTTCCTCTCCCTCCCCCCTACTACCTCTCTTCCTCTCCCTCCCCCCTACTACCTCTCTTCCTCTCCCTCCCCCCTACTACCTCTCTTCCTCTCCCTCCCCCCTACTACCTCTCTTCCTCTCCCTCCCCCCTACTACCTCTCTTCCTCTCCCTCCTCCCTACTACCTCTCTTCCTCTCCCTCCCCCCTACTACCTCTCTTCCTCCCGCCCGCTCCCTCTCCCTCCCTCCCTGGGTGAGATGAGTCACAGTAAAATGGAAAGGAGCCGAATGTATATCTGTGTGTGTACGTGTTTCTCTGTGTCTGTGTGTGTGTACGTGTGTGTTTGAGTGTGTGTTTGTGTGTGTGTGTGTTTGTGAGTGTGTGCATGTTTGAGAGTGCACGTTTGAATGTGTGTGTGTGTGAGTGGTATTTGTTTGCACCTGCATGTGTTGGATTGTGTGTGTGTGTGTGTGTGTGTGTGTGTTTCTGTGTCTCCTGAGGTCCTGTGCCCTTCACACTCCTCCTCAGCTTCATGTCAACCTTGCTATTAGAGTGTAGACATTAGCTTCAAAGGTACACACACTCCAACACACACATACATGCTCGCACACACAAACACACTCAAACAGGCACGCACCAAGACATACACACACACACACACACACACACACACACAGACACATTCACAGACACATTCACATAAACACACACACAAGCATGTGCTCACATAAACAGGTACTAACACAAACAAACACACACACACACATTCCCACACACAAACACACTTTGTTAGTGCATCTCTGTATTCCTTGATACATACAACTATTAGGCTCTAATCTTCGACAATAGTAAAAAATGTTACCTTGATGTCTATTAAACCAAACACCAGAGCTATCAATATAATAATGGAGTCCTGTAAAGTATAATTGACAATCATCATCTTAAACCGACCCTCCTTCCCCATGCAAAGATGTACTGATACATGTAATCCATTTCTTGCACCAATTTTACATAATTTCCATCCATAAATGCAGTCATTATACTTTTCAATTCCAAACGCAAAAATATAACGCGTAATTTTGGAAAGACAACCAATTTGCCGTCGTTTTTCTTAAATTAAATTGTGCGCAACGACCCGATCTGTGATCCTCAAATGACAATCGTGGGACACATCACAGCACAGGACGTCTACTTGCAGTGTACAAAAATACACCGACCTTCACAGTAAACGGACGACCTTGATACATCTTTTTCCACAAAGCCAACTCCATTATGTCCTCTAAGGATGTCATTTATCTAAACAGTCAGGCACAAAAAAGATCTGTCAAGGGATAGATTAGCTTGTGTGTTTCTACGTATCAAAAGCACATCTGTCTTTCACACTCTCAGCGGGAGAAACCATCGGGTAGATCCAGCTGCTAGGTACAGGCGGGAATTTTACCAAGATCATTGCACGTCAGTATTGATTACCAATCGTTTTTTGGTTTCAGTCACAAATGTGTTGCTGTAATCTATTTTTGTTATTTTTTTATTTTAACAATTTTCTTTTTCTCATTCTGATTGCTGTTTTTGGACAAGATACGCTATATAAAGACATGTTGATTGATTGATTGACTGACAATAGTATGGAGGAAATATTTGGATTACAATGTAACAAAAATTACAAATGTAAAAAATGTTGCTGTTTATCTTATCTGATGGGCAGCCAATAAACTTAAGTTTACATTTGATAAACATAAACAGAGAAAAGCAACCAAATATTTAAGTATCAAATATTGGGTACTTTTAGATGGATTTAGTGTTGATGTAATCAAAATGTTGAAAAATTCTTTATTTCAGTGACACACAAATGTTAGAATAATTTACGTTCTTATTGTTAATATCATTATATATTAAAGAAGATATGCCGAAGCCAATATTCACATTATTTGGTGGTCAGGATGAGTATTTTACTCTCAGTAATAAGGTTTTGGGTTCAAACCCAAATGTCAGCCGGCATCCGTCAGCAAGAAGCCATCCTCCTACCGTCTCCTGAATGACACGTATCCCAAAAAAATCCCTGTAAGCCGCTATGCATAAAAGCATCTGCTAAATATAAAAAAAACGGTATTAAGCCAGCAAAAGGTAAACAAAAACTAATTTCCCTCCAAAAGTGCCTGAGGAAAAGATGAGAGGAGCAGATGTGAACCATAACATAAACCATCTCGTGAGAATTCAGATAGGCTCCGGGAGGGGTGAGGCGGTGGAGATGGCGGTGATGATGTAGACTCATCCATTTTGGAGACTGCTCATTTCGTGTACTGCCGTGCGTTTCCTGCCCAGCTGTGGCTTTTTGGATGGGATGGAGTCCAGATACTGTTGGGCTGATGGAGGGTTGTGTGTGTGTGTGTGTGTGTGTGTGTGTGTGTGTGTGTGTGTGTGTGTGTGTGTGTGTGTGTGTGTGTGTGTGTGTGTGTGTCTGATGTGATTGAGCTGACACACAGCTGTCCGTAGAGGCTAACCAACGGGAGAACTGGGCAGAGGAGCTGGTCACCTCTCTACCAGGGGTCATCTATTCTGGCTAGCACTACTCTGTCTCTCTGTCTGTCTCTCTCTCTCCCTCTCTCTCCTTCATTGTTCCTTTTTTCTCAGACTCTGTCTCTCTCAATTCCTTTGTCTCTCTGTCTCTCTCGCCCTTTGTCTCCCTGTCTCACTGTTTCTTATTTCTCACAGAGAAATAAGAAACAGTGAGACAACTCTGTCTTATGCTTATGCTATTTTATCCACCATCTCTCTCTCTCTCTCTCTCTCTCTCTCTCTCTGCTTCCACCTCTCTTTATCTGCTTTCACCTCTCCTTACAGTGTAAGATATCTTGCTGTAATTCCCTGAATAACAGCAAGACATACTGATCCAGACCCCCATATCCCAACGTTCACCCCAATCACCACACACACATACACACA
>NC_136949.1:9746879-9774379 GCF_949987615.1 Pollachius pollachius
AGTCCTCTATTTAGTGTCTTAACAAGACCGCTTCACAGGGGGAAGACGAAGGAAGGAAGGAAGGAAGGAAGGAAGGAAGGAAGGAAGGAAGGAGTGAATATTAGAGGGAAGAGAAAAAGGAAGGTGAGAGTGAAGGAAAGAAAGATGAGTAATAAAAGGAGAGGAAAGGAAATACATTGAACGGAAAGCAAAGGGAATGAAACCTTGAAGGAATGTCGAGCAGAGGACAGGAGGGAAAAATGACAGAAAATCACAGCAATCTGCCTACTCAGCCCTCTATTAGAGGGTGTGTGTGTGTGCGTCTCACAGCAGGCTATGATATAGTGGGGACCCCCTGCTGGCGGCTAATACTGCGTTTAACCATCTCTCTGCAATCACTGGATCTGCTGATAGACTAGTGTCTCCCCAATCACTGGAACCACTGGCAATCTAGTGTCTAGATGTTCACTGGAACTAAGGATAATCTAGTGGCTCCCCAATCAATGGAACTACTGATAATCTAGTATCTCCCCAATTACTCAAACTACTGATCATCTAGTGTCTCCCCAATCACTCAAACTACCGATAATCCAGTGTCTCCATGTTCACTGGAACTCCTGATAATCCAGTGGTTCTCCACATTCAGTTGATCTCTTGATAATGCAGTCTATCCAATCACCGGAGCCCCTGATAATCTAGTGTTGAGTTCAACTCTGTCATCACGTGTATTAAAGTACAATGAAATAAGTATTCCATGCCTCAACACAAAGGACACATCATGGCAAGAATCACAAGTAAATACCTACACACTGCACTCAAATGTTTAAATTATATACAAAATATACACGGTGTATTCCATATTATACGACAGAAATGTGTATATGGGTACGTCAGCTGTTGCCTTGGGAATCTGGTGTCTCCCTCAATCACTAGATCGTTGATTCTCTCTCTCTCTCTCTCTCTCTCTCTCTCTCTCTCTCTCTCTCTCTCTCTCTGGTGTTGGGGGCAGGCACCAGAGAGAGAGGACCCTAATGCCTCCTCTCCCCCACCCTCCCTCTGCCCCTCTCCCCTCCCTCCCCTTCTTATGCCACGCGGTGGCACACACAGTGATATAATTAGAATGGAAATTACAGAAAGTTACAGGCAAGCTAAATCCCCCCCAGTGAATCGCGTGGCTAAAAATGTCCCGGGCAACGCCAGTGGATGTATCACCATAGCAACAGCCTTCTTCTGCACTCTATTTTCAGACTTACAAAAAAAAAGGGGTAGGGAGAAAGGGGGGAGGGGGGGGGAGAGAGCCATTCAGATAAGGCAGCAAGAGAAAGGAGGGGGAGAGGTGGGAGAGGGGAAGAAGAGAGAGGGAGGGGGAGAGAGAAAAAGAGAGAGAAAGAGAGAGAAGGAATAGAAGGGACAGAGGGGAATGGAGAGAGAGATAGAGAGAGAGGGGGAGAGAGAGAGAGAGAGAGAGAGAGAGAGAGAGAGAGAGAGAGAGAAATGCAAACATTGCTGTTTCAGGAGATATTGATACATTATTCAGGTATAGAGAAAAAAATTAATTATAACTCAGATTCAGCCCAAGCTCAGTGGTGAGTCTCGCCACCCCCCTCCCCCCATCCATACGCCACTCTGTCTCTGGGGCGCTGGTGGAGAGGGATGGAGGTGGTGGCGGTGGTGGCGGTGGTGGCGGCTGTGGTTGAGTATGACGGTCACACAAGGACACTACACAGTGGCCGAAGCATCTTAGTCCGAGGTCAGTGCTCTCCATCAGATCTACACTGCCCAGAGAGGGTCAGCCAGCCCCCCGCCCCCTCCCCCCTGCCTCCCGGACACACCACGTCACACCCTATTATAATCACTAATCAATCTCATGAATCAATCAGTCAATACCAAAAACAAATAACCCCGGACCAGTGAGGACCAGTATGACGACGTGAGGAGAGATTTAGGTCAGTGAGGGGCGTCGCAGTGTTTCTTCTCGTACGTCAGGAGTTTGATTGTAGTCGACGGCCGATCGGTCGCGACGTCGATCCTTCAAGGTCGCCCCAACGCCCTTGAAGGGGGTCGCAGTGCGCCAGCCGATATGAAATCAGATACCCCCCCCCCCCCCCTTTAAGGCATCTGATCTACTCCTAATTGGTCCTCATCGTGATTGGATCGATGATCACAGGGAATAAAGGAAGTCCCTGTCGTGTTCGATCGTGCAGGATCTCCAGAATTTGTTTAATTTAAAATGAGGTTTATTTGTCGGATATTATCATTATTATTATTTCAGTGTCGATCAATGAGGGGGAAAGGGTGTGTTCACTGATGGACGTACGTTCTTAAATGCCTGCGCACGCACACACTCACACACACAATTGATATGCATGTGTTTGTGTGTGTATGGGTATCTATCGATCTATTTATATATATACAAAATGTGCGTGCGTGTATATATATATATATACGTATATATATACAATATGTGTAAGTGTGTCTCTTTCTGTGTGTATGTGTCTGTGTATGTGTGGTCATATATACTTATATATTGTATACCCAATATGTGTGTTTGTGCGTGCATGTGTGTGTATGTCTGTGTGTGTATGTAAATATATACAATATGTGTGTGTGTGTGTGTGTGTGTGTGCGTGTGTGCGTGTGTGCGTGTGTGCGTGTGTGCGTGTGCGTGTGCGTGTGCGTGTGTGTGTGTGTGTGTGTGTTTTCATGTATATTTATGTGTGTGGCGCTTGCCGGATCACTGCTATCCTCTCTTCAGCTCTCATACATTAAAATCCATACACTGCCGCTGTCTCTCCCTCTCCTCCCTTCTAATGTTTCTCCCCTCCTTCCGGTGAAGGAAGGGGGGGGGGGGGGGTGCAGTCTGCCGTTGGCACCCAGGGGGCATGGATCTCTCTCTTTCTCTCTCTCTCTCTCTCTCTCTCTCTCTCTCTCTCTCTCTCTCTCCCTCTCTCCCTCCCAATCGATAGAGCTGATGAATCACTTATCCCTTTCCCAATGGCCTTCATCATCACACTCACATTTTAGCACTCGTACGGGCTGGCGCTGGGCCGCAGGCGGCAGCCAGGAGCCCCCGGGGGGTCCGGGGAGGAAATGGACTCCATGTGCCCGGACTGCAGCTTATTATAAAATGGGTAACCGTGGGTAACCGTGTAGCCGTGGCTACCGGTGATGGAGGCTAAGGGGGACAAACAAAACACACAAGCAAAACAAACACATCCAGCTAAAAGGAAAACAGTTTAGCACTACTTTGGGGATTAGGGTTTAAAGTATTGTGTATTGATCAATTAGGTCACAATTGGTTTGTTGAGGTGGATGAAGAGGAGGGGGAGAGCAACAGACCGACCGATACATGTGGCGATGAAGTGAGGATGGGGTTGGGTTGCTCTACGGGGAGGGTCTGTGTTCAATCCCTCAATGACTCCAGCCTACCTGTAGGCCCCCGAGAGCTTGGTCTGCTCTTTAAAGGAGTCGTGTGTGGGATTTACTGGCATCAACTCAAAACTTTCAAATCCAAGTCAATTCCAGTCACTTATGTTGATCCCCAGGGTTCTGTCCAAGGCCCCCTTCTGTTCATAATTTCTCTACTTCCTCTCGGCCATATTTTCCGTAGGTTTAACATCCATTTCCACTGCTATGCGGATGACACCTAGCTTTACCTTATCCTGAAGCTTATGCTGTATATACCTTTACCACCAAGCCCACCTTCACCCTCCTGCCCACCACCCTATCCGATTGCCTAGAGGAAATCAAATCGTGGTTCTCCTGCAACTTTCTAAAACTTAACAGCAATAAAACCGAGGTTCTCCTCACTAGCCCAAAATCCACCTTGACACAACCTGACATTTTTTCCATTGCCATCGATAACTCCTCAGTCTCCCCCTCCCCTCAGGTTAAGAGTCCGGGTGTCATCCTTGACTGCACACTATCATTCCAAGCTCACATCAATAACCAGGTCTGCCTATTAACCATTTACACAACATCAACAGCCTCCGCCCATCCCTCACACCCCATGGTACAGCCGTCCTTGTTCACACCCTGGTTACATCATGCATCGATTAATGTAACTCCCTTCTCTTTGGTCTCCCTCTCAAGTCCATCGGTAAACCTCAACTGGTCCAGAACTCATCCCCAGAACCCCCTCCATGAATCCCATCTCTCCTGTCCTCCAGCAGCCTCACTGGCTCCCGGTCAAATATCGCATTCACTTCAAGATTCTGCCCCTCACTTTTAAGGCCCCTCCACAACCTCTCTCCTCTGTACACATCTGAACTCCTGCACACTAACACGCCTACCCGCAATCTTATGGCTCAGTTATGGTTCCAGGTCGATACATGCAAGGGGGTTTACGGACCCATTACGTCCTTCCGGACCTTCCTTGCCTCCCTCGCAAGGCGAGGGAGGCAAGAGCGACACAGCAGCAAGGACTGTGATTGGTCGAAGCAGTCCACTTTCAAGTCCCATCTCAAAACACATATTTTTAAACTGGCATACTCCGCCTCATCGTTGTGACCTGCTTCATCTCATTAATGTAAATGTGTCTTGTTCTTTTATTATTGATGTTGTTGTTCTTTTTAACTCTGCCTTGTAAGGTGACCTTGGGTGCTCTAAAAGGCGCCTATAAATAAACTGAACTATTATTATTGTCATTATAAATTACAATAATAATAGTTCTTTATAAATTCAATTGAGTTTTTAGTCTGTAAAACAATAGGTCATAGCTTACAAGTCAGATAATAATTATGATTACAACGTGAAAGCGTGTCGTCTCTAGAGTCATTTTTCTGACCTGGTGTTACATGGCGGGCTCCTTTGAAGAGGACCTGCTCCCTCTGTAGATACTGTATAATGTAACACCATCTTAGGTAACGGAACAAAGAAAATCAAATTTTCATGGAATTAGACACTAAACTAAACCTATTTCTGAATATTATATTCCAATTCTGCCGCGTCCGTTTTGCTAGATGCCACTCAAATCTACACACTGCACCTTTAATGACCTACTCAGTTTGCTGTGAGGTGCTTTGGATAAAAGCCTCTGTTCAATGACTGAATTGAAACAAAGGGGCAGCTCGCAAGTATGCTACACTTGCTGTAAGGTTTCCTAATCAGTAAGGCACTCTTCCGAGTCGACCAATCACAGTGGTTTCGGGTTCCATGGAAACCACAAAACTAGTTCCAGTGACTTCAACAAACAACCGTCAAAAAACCGCCAGAGGCTGACTAGCGTTCAAGCGTTCAAACAAATGACTCTTTAACCAGTCAGCGACATCCCTTAAATAATAATAACGTTCATATCATGAAACCGATACTAGGTTAGGGTCTCTCCTTTCAGGAAGTTTCTATCCCAGGCCGACAGTGGATTAAAGGAGAAAGTGTGTATGGTTGCATGGTTGGAAAAGTATAAGAGCAGGCCAATATGCCAAGCAGGGAAGCGTGTTTAATTAATGGCGTATACTGGGGAACAGTTTAATGGCAATGTGGCATAACACTACCCTGATAATATCACATTAATCAACCTGTCATTTTCTTTTCTATCCTTTGTGCAGGCTGGCCAACCTGGGTGGTGCCATTTCAAGCTCTCGATTGACCAATCCCGACTGTTTCAAAATTTCGGCCTATATTCTATTTTAAACTGTCTACTTGTTGCTTTTTCTGGTGCATATTTGTGCATATTTGCAAGTTATGAATAGATTGGTGAGCAAACCTATATTTAAAACAAAGATGAGATTTGTACACTATTTTAGCAAATGCGCTAGGTATCATTTTAGGGAAGCTCTATTTGCACCAAGCTTTATTTTTGTAAATTATTTTAGAGCACTTAACCCTGGTTCAGAAAGTTATGTTTTTTACACTCTGGATCAGAGGTTAGCAATTAAAATTAAAATACTGTGCCATTTCAAGTTTCTTGGAAACAGGATTAGTGGTCCTCAAACCTCCACAAGGCAACCTTTAACAAGAACAAGCCATTTATACAATAACACACGTCCACAATCACAATGCTCTTCTCTGATGCTCGATAAGGGAGGTTTAAAGTGTGCTTGAGCCAACTAAATTGAAGACATCAAACTAAATGACAAGTGACACAGACGGACAAATATCATGCAACATACAGACACATGCACACCAACCACACACAGACACATGCACAACAACCACACGCAGACACATGTGCACAACGACCACACACAGACACATGCACAACAACAACAACACAAAGACACACATGTACAACATTCACACACACACAAACACACACACAAACACACACACACACATGCACAACATTTATACAACACACAGATACACATGCACAACATTCACACACACACACACACACACACACAACATTCCTATAACACACACACATAACATCATACCACAACACAAAGAAACACATGCACAACATTCACTCACACACACACACACACACCATTCATACAACACACACACACATACATGCACAACATGTATACAACACACAGATAGACATGCACAACATTCACACACATACACACACACACACACACAACATTCATGCAACACACACACATAACCATCATACAACAACACAAAGACACACATGCACAACATTCACACACACACACACACACACGCTCACACAAACACACACACACCATTCATACAACACACACACACATACATGCACAACATGTATACAACACACACGCACACACACACACACATGCACAGCATGTACACAACAACACAACACATTTTTTAAAACTCTTCTCAAGTTTGTTAAGTGGAGTTTAAAGCATACTTGTCGCTGCATGTCCACGATGTTATTAATTCCGAGGGCTGAACCAGAGATCTAAAAATACCGGCAGCACCCGCTATGAGACAACACACAAAAAAGAAGTTGCTAATGCCGTATACACAGACTTGGAATAGTGGACGTAGCTTAGAGTAGCTTAGCATCGCTTTTTTCCCCCTGCTATGCGTATGTCAACCAGATGTCTGTGGTGTGATACTGAGGAGTGTGTTCTATTAGCAGGGTGGACTCAGTCACCGCCAGGCCCTGTCCTGGCAACAACAAGTCTCTGCATGCACACTGAGAAGCTCACATACACACATTTAGAATATCTCTCTCTCTCTCTCTCGCTCTCTCTCTCTCTCTCTCTCTCTCTCTCTCTCTCTCTCTCTCTCTCTCTCTCTCTCTCTCTCTCTCTCTCTCTCATGATTCTCCTTATACTTTATCATTATATTTATCTCACTAACTTCCCTTTATTGCTCTATTCATCTCGTTTGCTGTTTTATTTATTTTGACTTCTCTTCCTTGCTCTCAATTGCTCTTTCCCTGCCTTGATCATGTCATTTCTCTCTCTCTCTCTCACTCTCTCTCTCTCTCTCTCTCTCTCTCTCTCTGTCTATGCTACCTCTCTCTCTCTCGCTCTCTGTGTGTGTCTGTGTTTAACGTTTTTGTGTTTAACTATTTTTTGTCATGTGACGGCAGATGACGAATGGCGCGGGGTGTCGGTGGCGCACACTTTGACCTCCGGTTTGGAATGTCAGCGACATGCGGCGCTGTCCTTCGATGAGGATGACTCACACTGGCACCCGGGGGGGGGGGGGGAGGGAGAGGGAGGGAGCGAGAGACAGGGTGAGCTAGAGATAGAGAGTAGGGCGGGGGCGGCAGGGGTGAGAGAGAGGGGGAATGAGAGAGATATGGAGTTTGAGAGTTACAAAGCGAGACAAAACGTTGTGATAAAGAGAGAGGGTGAGAGAGAGAGCAAGATAGAGAGGGAGAGAGCGAGAGAGAGAGCAAGAGAGAGGGAGAGAGCGAGAGAGAGAGCAAGAGAGGGAGCAAGAGAGAGAGCGAGAGAGAGAGCAAGAGAGGGAGCAAGAGAGAGATAGCGAGAGTGAGAGCGAGAGAAAAACAGAAGACAAGGCCAAGAGAGGGTAATAGATGGAGTAAAACAATTAGGGCACTCTGTATGTGATTAATGAGATGAGCTATTAACCAGTTAGTGCTGGTAGATAACGATAGGCAGGGGTTGGTATGTAGACTAATACAGATCACATACAAACCTGCCATCTCAGTGGTACCTTCCAGACATTAGTTCAGCTAGCTAGCCGAGCGCTAGGAAGTAGCATGACCAAGACAGCGCGAGTGCATTTCATGCTAGTGCTCTGCGTGTCTACGGTGCTACGTGCGCTCGGATGTGAGCGAAGAAATGCTGAGCTCTACCCCTGGCTGTCAACGTGGGGCTAAATCATTCATGTGACGGAAATGCTAACCAGAATGACGCAAACACAAACACACACAATTCCATAAACTCAATTACGCATAGGTACATGCACACCTATGGAAGCATTCACATGCACTAAATAGGATTTGGATCCTGCGACATATACATGCATAAATGCATAGTCTAAGTCCTGCCTTGCAAGTAGACGGATGTATACACACGTGCGCACACATGCACTTATGAACACGCACACACACACACACACACACACACACACTCACGCACACACACTCACGCACACACATGCACACTCACAATGGTGGTAGTCTAGCAGAGTTACCAGCTGCCATTCACATAGATATAGGTCAAACAAGCAAATGGGTTGAGCCATTATGGCAGTCTGTGGTCCATAATGGTGGGTTTTGTTGTCTGGGACACTGAGAGAGAGAGAGAGAGAGAGAGAGAGAGAGAGAGAGAGAGAGAGAGAGAGAGAGAGAGAGAGAGAGAGAGTCAATAGTAGGGTCAGAAAGAGAGACAGAGAGGGAGGGAGAGAGAGAGAGAAGGAGAGGGGTACTTTGAAAGACATGGGAGGAGATGAATTAGTAAAAGAAAGAGGGAAAGGCGAGGAAAAGCATTCATGGGGTCATACACATTTACAAAACAAGGATCTGGAGCAAGAGAGAGAGAGTGTGACAGAGCAAGAGAGCAGAGAGAGAGAGAGAGAGAGAGAGAGAGAGAGAGAGAGAGAGAGAGAGAGAGAGAGAGAGAGAGAGAGAGCGAGAGAGAGGGAAAGAGACACAAAGAGAGAGCGATAAAGAGAGAGACAAAGAGAGAGAGTTAGACAGAGAGTGACAGAGGGAGAGAAATGGAGAGAGGAACACATGGAGATAAAGAAAACAACGGGAGAAAGAGAGAGCAAGTGAAAGAGAGTGAGAGAGAGAGAGAGAGAGGAACAGAGACAGAACGAGTGACAACGGGTGCAAGAGAGAGAGGGGGAGAGAGGAGTGGGAGAGTGCTTGAGTGACACAAGATACAGAGAGAAAAAAACTGAAAGTGTGTCTAGACTGCATTGAGATCTCTCAAGACACACTGATCACCTGGCAACCCTCACACACCCCAGTCCAAGGTGACTGCAGGTGTGAACACCATAGGTCTGTGCATGCATGGCAATCCTGGAAGGCCTTTCAATTCGGTCGATTTCTTCATATATTTCCCATGTGCTACCATCTGAACCTAAGAAACGGCTGATATTCAGCTCAGTATACAATAGTTCATTTTCAAGGAGTAATTTGATTGGACGAGAGGCATTCCATGAACGCTGATAGAGAGTAAAACAGCTTTGCGACTTTTAACCATCCATGTGTCATTCCGCTTTAACCCAGCTTCTAATAATCGTTAAAAAGTATGATAACGATAGTAAGCTGTGAACTCATCGGAGTCACACATGCCACCAAAGGCGACTGTAAAACAAATTATATTTCCCTGGCTGCACAATAAATAAAAGCATACAGATTAATGTACAGAAAACCAAGTAACAGGCCTGCTAACATGTAGACCCATAGCAACGTAGCACGCTAGTAAACAGTCAAGTTCGGGTCCGGAACATTCTGAGTTGGGGGTGCCAAATAAATGATTAGATAAACAAACTGATATTATCATGTGGGTCATTTTCACTTTGCTCTCCTATGAGGACAGTCTGGGTCTGCTCCTTTCATGTACTAGGCACTAGACTTATCTTCACTAGTTTAGGCTGTTTCCAGCACCCCGGTACATGAAACCAGCACATACTGAAGAGGAGTGCTCAGAGCTCAGCTTGTGTTTGTCCTAGGATGAAGCCTCAAGGTAAAGGCCTGGTGTCGGTTTGGGATCAGAGCCAGAGTTACAGGGTTTGATTCCCTCAAGCTAAGAAGTGTACACACTGAGGGTTGTTGTAAGACTATGCTTTGGATTAAGGTGTCCATCAAACGGTCTAAATTTGAATAAGTTATTATTATTTATTATAATTGATTCAAGTTGACTATAAACATGAATTAATGTATTGATGTATAATGTAAAATATTATTTGATGTATGCTGAACCTCAGCTGGCTGAAACCATTGGTTCCCAGATCAAACACATAAAAGGTATTCTATTGTGTAGCTTTGAATACAGAACTTTATTGAACCCCTGCTAGGTTTTTCTGTTTGGTTTCTGAAACCAAGCTTTAGTTGGAAAAACGATGGAAGGAAAAGCTCTCTCGATTCGCAGTCTCCTCAGCGGAGTTTAGCTGTGAGCTACAACTGTCAGAGCAAATAGCTGTTAGCCAACACAGCCTACAATAGAGGGCAAAGCACACAAACACACACATCATGAAAGACAAACACACACACAGTCCCAGCAGGTGACCTCCACAGAACCTGTAGTAACCTGAGAAAGGCAGAGGGCGAGGGAGAGCAGGGGAGAGCGAGAGAGAGAGAGAGAGAGAGAGAGAGGGGAACCTTTATTGGGACGTTGTTTACCTCCATTGTTACAGACTAGTCTTCACCTTCAGAATGTCAGCGCTCCCTAATTATTGCCTGTGCGTGTGTGTGTGTGTGTGTCTGTGTGTGTGCATCTGTGTGTGCTTTTGTCTGTCTGTGTGTTTGTGTGTGTGTGTGTGTCTGTGTGTGTTTTTGTCTGTCTGTGTGGGTGTGTGATCCCATGGCAGCTGACAGCATTTGTTTGTGTGTGTGTGTGTGTGTGTGTGTGTGTGTGTGTGTGTGTGTGTATTGTCAGTTCAGTGCGTTATATGAAATGTAGCATCTGTGTGTAACAGTGTCAATTTATGATGAGTCACGGTGTCTTTGTGTCTAATGTTGCAATGACCAGGAGCTGAGGATGCCTTTCAGCCCCACTGTCCAACCATGACAATAGGACAGAGAGAGAAATAGAACTATCAACAGATAGACCACAGAAAAAACAGACAGAAAGACAGACAGAGAGACCCGGAGAGTGCTCCATGGTTTTAAAATACAACTTCACACCAGAAAAAACAGATGGACAATTTATTTTAAGATAGATAGAAAATTATGTAAGATTTACTTTTTATAGTTTACAAAATCTCTTGGATTTTGTTAACCAAATCCGTTTGATTTTCTTAACTGCTTTGGCAATGTACATGTTTATTTTCTAGGCCAATCAACCTTTTTTGATTTGGACCGACAGACAGTTAAGACAGTTCCTAAAGACACTGCGATTATTCCAGCATTTTTACAACTTGCTACCAAAGAGAAAAGTATGTACTGATAGGCCACCTGTCACAAAGTCAGCAGAAACATGTCTTATCACAGGAGATTAATACTTCAATCCAAATCCCACTCTAGATATCAGAAGTTGAGTTTGTGTGTGTTGCAGAGTGTGTATTCTGGAACAGAGCAGTGCAACAATGCAGAATGGATCTAGCACGTAATTACTGAACGAAAACAATTACAATTTAGGTGAAGACCAAACTGTAGGGAATGCCAAACATTCCGACAATTTACCGAGACAGGGCGACATGCACACAAACACACCCACACCCACACCCCCACACACACACACACACACACACACACACACACACACACACACACCGAGCAGCAGGTTGCGTTGAGGACTATAGCTACAACTCTGGGCCGCGGCAGGTTAATTCCCTCCTGTCGGAAACAGGGGCTCCGCTCCTCCTCCTCCTCCTCCTCCTCCCCTCTTATCTCTCGTCGTCCTCTGTTGACTGCGGCGTGGAACCCAGGAGGCGCCGAACACAAAGCCGCCCCGGCAGTGTCGGGGCCGTGCGGGTTGAAAGGCGGGAGTGACAGAGACGGAGCTAGTCGGCGTAATCCCCGTAATTATGTCAATTAGAGCGGGCTGCGCTGGTGGGGGGGGGGGGGGGACACGGGGGTCTGTGCGTCTCTGGTAACCCGCCGTGCTCCGTCTAATAAAATAAATAAAGAAAAAGCATGTGAAAGGGATTTGCCGACACCGGAACTTTCCAGAAAGAGTGAGTGTGCGGGGGAGGCGGGGTTAGGGTTGGAGGCGGGGTTATGGTTGAACGTGACACGCCGGTGATTCGGGGCGCTTGAAGGACAGATGTGGGGCAGGTGTGTTCAATTGACTCATTAACACAGGGGAAGGTGACTTCCCCTGCGAAGTCATAACAAGGAAGGACACAGAACTACCACGTCGTGTGTCTCTGGTAACCATGGCACCCGATGGTACAGAGGTTATGGGGGGAAAAAAAAAAGACACGAGTGGAGGATAAGCCAACACTGGTGAAGGGTGTTTGACTCCAAAGAAGGATGCCTTACAGCCTACCTGTAAGGCATCCTTGAGATAAAAAGCCCTAACCACCACCTGCAAACATAAAAAAAAGAATCACAGCAGGTCGCTTTGGATAAGAACGTCTGCTAAATAATGACTAATGAATGGGAGGTGAGCAGGAGGGGCCTGAGTGGGAGGGCCATATGTGAGGGGGATGGAAGTGGACCAGGTGGTGATTTGGGCATTTGAAGGTAGGAGAGTTGACAGGTGTGTTCAATTAACTAATTAACACAGGTGAGGATGATTTAACTCATAACAAGGAAGGACACATAAAGACCCATCTGTTAACAGCCGCCGCCATCCTCCCTTCTTCCATCTATCTATCGCCATCTATCCATCCATGAATGCATCCCGCCCTTCTCTCCCTCTATCATCCCTCCATCATCCATCCCTCCATCATCCATCCATCCCTCCATCATCCATCCATCCCTCGTCCATTCATTCATCCATCATCCATCCCTCCATCATCCCTTCACCATCCATCCATCCATCCATCCATCCTTCATCCATCCATCCCCCCTTCCAGCCATGCTTTGCATGGCATTTATTTTGCATACGGTCATCAATCACATCTTGTGGGGAGAAACAGCGACTGAAACATGTCAACAACATGTCTCTGGGGGGGCAGCAAGGAAGTCACGCAAACGCGGGGGGGGGGAGAAACATGCAAAATGCCCATTCCGTTCAGACATGACCAACCCCCCCCCCCCCCCCAACGCATGCCCCTAGAGACGCAAAGCAATACAAGGAAAAACACACTAAAACAGCATTAACGCGCAGAGAAAGAGACTGGGATAGGCTAAATATGACCCCTATGTATGAAACATAGATACGTTTGGCGCTTGTGTCCGTCAAGCGGCACGCATGAAATGCAGAGTGTACACGTCCTGTGTGACCCCGAAAGACAGAACGGATGTTACAGAACGGATGGGGGGATGAGAAACAACACCTACAATGGAGGCCATTTTATCTCACAAGACGCCTCAATGTCAGGGCTGCTGTATTATCCGCAACACTCGAGTCAGGATTTACAAGTCCTTGTTTCATTTCAGAAGCTGATCCGTGCATAATTGTATCTTTGTTGAAATAGGGTAGGAAAAGGGATGGTTAACGTCCTTCACAGTCTCCCCCACACCCAACAGACACAGGCACACACACAAACCCCCCGTAACACACACACACACACACACACACACACACACAAACACACTGGGGGGGTCTCAGTGAGTCTCAGTGTACCTCTTCTGTTGTCTTGGTGATATGGCAGTTGCAGAACATAGATAGATGAGCAAGAATTATAGTCAGGGAGAGCAGAATTGCAGACCATAATCTCAACATCTACATACATTTTCTTTACCCTTCAGTCATAGGCTTACAGGCGATTGTGGTTGCCCTTTTGGGCACATCATCCAAATGATGCACTACTTTGTCACAGCATTTGAACTAGTTATGAGGAAAGAATACTTTGTGACTCAGAAGGAAACGGCATTCACGATATAGGCAATCAAGAAGCGACTTGACAACACCGGTCTGACCAGTAACTGTCATCTGTCCCCGTTGAGACACTTTAATATTGTCTTTTTTGTCCACCTTCCAACCACCGCTCTGAGGTTAATCAGTGTCTGGGCCAGTTAAAAAAGAAAGACAAATCTTTATTTATTAATCTCATATTTAACCCAGGCTTGTTGGATTTGAAAGGCGTTTTCTTAAACATATTTTTATAATTAAGGTGCCTGGCCTTGCTGGGGAACTAGTTAGACTATCTACTTCTGCCGATTCCAAAACAATAGGCTCGGGACATTTGCATATATATATATAACTTATTGAGTTATTTAGCGGACACTTTCATTCAAAAGGATTTCACAGAGTCCGTTTGTAAGTCGGACTCTGTTGCATTCCTACATTATTGTAAGAATGTAATCAATGACCAGGTTGGACGTCAGTTCAAAACCCTATAAACTACAGGCAGACTGCGGACATCGGGCCTGAAACCAAAAACACCTCAACATCCTGTCCTGAATCCTCAGCATCCTATTTTAAATGTTGTAAATTCCACGACTCCCTCCTCCTTCTCCACCTTCTCCTCCCCATGTTTTTTGCTGTGCTGCACCAGGATATGATGAGTAATATTAATAAAAAACGCTATTCCAGGAAATCTGTCAGGAAGGAGGATGATTAAAAAAAAATGAAAAAAGAAAAAGGAAAAAAATGTTGCCTCAACGTTTACCACAAATAGGATTTACAGTAGCTCCAGCCCGGGCAGATTATCCAAGGGTGAGTCACGCACTCGTCGTGTACAAGCCAGACCTGCTTCCCCCCCGGTCCCCTTGTAGAGGCATCTTATCCACGCTACACATGCCACGGGCCGGGTGGGGGGGCTGTGATGGTGGAAGGGGCTTCCCCCCCACACACACACACACACAAACAGAGGCTCCCTCCCTCCTCCACAAATGTACACCTGTGACTGTGGAAGGGTCTCCCCCCCCCCCCCCACACACACACACACACATTCACATACATACACACATACACAAAGTATGACAGTGAATTCCAGAGTCTGTATTCATCCAGGTGGTGTCGCCTCGGTCAAGGTCGGGCTCGCTGCCCTGTCGTGGTTTTCCTTTGAGGGGTTGTGTGTGCGCACAGCTCCCCTCGCACACAGACACTTACATACACCACAGACACACACACACAGCCGATGCAACGCAATTCACGTCCTCTTTTGAATTCAACTTCTGAGACCACCACGCTCACAGACGTCCCAAACTTGTAGCTCTCCCCCGCCCCGGTCCCCTTTTCAGTGTGTCGGCCCTGCCGTTACATCAGGGGGTCTCCATCTGGCTCCTTTAAATCTTTAAACTCAAACTAAGTTGCGTCACTCTGACACCAAAGAGGTCGAACGGCGGGCGTCGGATGGCGGCGCAAAGGAGGTAATTACTGAGCAGTCGGGGGTGGGTGGAGGTGGTGGAGGTGGTGGTGGTGGTGGTGGAGGTGGTGGAGGTGGTGGAGGTGGTGGTGGTGGAGGTGGTGGTGGTGGTGGTGGTGGTGGAGGTGGTGGAGGTGGTGGAGGTGGTGGTGGTGGTGGTGGAGGTGGTGGTGGTGGTGGTGGAGGTGGTGGAGGTGGTGGTGGAGGTGGTGGAGGTGGTGGTGGTGGTGGAGGTGGTGGTGGAGGTGGTGGTGGTGGTGGTGGTGGTGGAGGTGGTGGTGGTGGTGGTGGAGGTGGTGGAGGTGGTGGTGGAGGTGGTGGAGGTGGTGGTGGTGGTGGTGGAGGTGGTGGTGGTGGTGGTGGTGGAGGTGGTGGTGGTGGTGGTGGAGGTGGTGGTGGTGGTGGTGGTGGTGGAGGTGGTGGAGGTGATGGAGGTGGTGGTGGTGGTGGAGGTAGTGGGTCGGGTGGGGGTGGGGGGAAGGGTGGAGTCGTGACCGTCAGACTTCCTGTGAGATCTCCATGCCTGATGACATCATCTCTTGGCACGGGGCGGTTGATGGATCTCCCGCCGCTCCGTTGCCGTGGCGCTTGATGAAGTGGCAGGCAGGTGGGGGGGGGGGGGGGGGGGGGGGGGGGGGGGGGGGGGGATGCTCTGTCAACGTCAACCAGGAGTACTCAGGAGCCCCTCCACAGGGCCCGGACAGAGACAGAGGGGCCCGGGAGGACGGTGCGGCTAGTCGTGTGTGTGTGTGTGTGTGTGTGTGTGGGGGGGGATTATTATGTGAATTTGAATCTATCCATTTGAACCTATGTGTGTGTGTGTGTGTGGGTGTCACACACGTACAGTAAATTTGCATCTGTATGAACACATGCAAGTTTTACACGTGTTATAGTCAAACTGATCCCATTCATATGACTTACCCCCCCCACCACCATAATACTGTATGTAACGAGATTTGTACTGTAAAGCCACAGGAATCATGTGACGCGCAACAAGCAAGCTGTGTGCTCTTTAAGACTCGTTTAGAAGACGATTTGAAGCTTAAACCAACGCTAATATTATTAGTCGTATTAGTACGATAATTCTACAGTTGTTTCTCACATAATGTAGATGAAAGGTGTGTGTGCATGTATGTGTGTGTGTGTTTGTGTGCATGTGTGTGTGTGTGCGTGTGTGTGTGTGTGTGTGAGCGTACCTGTGTGTGTGTGTGTGCATGTGTGTGCTTACCACCATGTGTGTGCACGTGTGTGTGTGTGCCCCTAGCACACACACACACACACACGCATGCTTGTGCACACACACACACACACACACATGCCTGTATCTGTGTGCCTATATGATGTACTATGTATATATTTGAGGGAGGACAATGTGTGGCCCGTGGCCCTTATCCCTTATCAAGGGCGAATCAAAGCTGTCAGAAGGCATCAAGGGGCGCCGTCATGGCAACCGCGATAGCGCGCACGAAGGTCACAAGATGGAGTGTGCGTTCAGCTCGGGCCGGGGGCCTGTCATGTATGACACATAATTAGTGCCCCCCCACGCACGCGCACGCACACACACACACACACATGCAAGTTTGAAGACACACACACACACACACACAAACACACACAAACATACAGCTATACGCGAACAGTCAATTCACACATCAATTTACATGTTTGAGCAATTGAGAAAATCCTAATGGTTTGGGATTCCAGCGCGGCAGTGAGAAAGATAGGTGTAGCCTCTAGGGGAGTCAGTAATATCCCTAGTTATGAGTTCAAACAGAGTTGAATCCAATGTATATTCATTTCCTGGAAATAGGAAGAGTTTTGTTTCATTCACTCATGGGATATTTAACTCTAAATGTGGTTTGAGGTCCTGGGAATTCAATTATAGGCAAAACCCCAGGCACCCAGCAGCGCCCAGACCCAGGCTTGGGTGTGTGCACGCACATACACATCTTCACAGCGATACGGGCAGACTGGTGCGCACGTGTGAAGTGCACAGACTCCCCCAGCTCACCTGCTTTAGTGTCTCGATCAACGGCCGTTTGTAGGGTGGACATGCAGGAACACAGACACACAGGGACGCACACACTCACACCTCACTGGCGGCTAACCTGTGTCGCCAGAATATTAGCATTTAGAGGTGGTACCAAAGCAGAAACACATGCAACTAACGCACAAACACACACACACCCCCAAAAAACCACCAGCACTCACAAACATGCACACTCACCTCAGCTCCCCTGTGTCTCCATGATCATTTAGAAACACACACACAAGCAACACACTGGGAAATACCAAACACACACACACACAGACACACACACTCTGACACACACAACACTCACCTCAGCTCACCTTTGTCTCATCACATTTTACTTTAGAAACACACACATTTACACACACACACACACACACACACACACACACACACACACACACACACACACACAACCACAACCTCCAACATACATCACCACAAACACACACCCCGGCCCCCCTTCCACACGTGGGGCCTGTGAACAGATTGTCCCGGGCGGGCTCAGCAGAGCGCAGTGTATTGTCTCTTCGGCGAGGCGCGGCCGCAGGCTGCAGGGTACTGCTGGCTGCTCCCTGGCTCCGTGATGAATGGGCCTCCCCGCCATGTGTCCTTTCCCCGCTAATAGAGTGATAGAGCCGCAACGGCACCCTCGGCTCCCTCGGCCGGTCCTCGCGGTCGCACACAGGAAGTGCAGTCGTAAATAGAGAGGCTGGTGCAAGGGGAGGGGGGGGGGGAGATAGCGTGTGATGCCCTTGTCTTCCGTGTTGCTTTCCTTTTTTTAGATGTTACCGCCTGACGGACTTTTATGCCTGTTAGGTACTTTTCTGTACCTTGTTCCCCCACCGCCTCCCCCTGAGAGAGGAACAGTGTTTGGTATTTATGTACGGATAAGGTTGGAAGGATTAAAGTCGAAACTCTGAACTGCTGAAGTTTAGGTGTAGTCTTTTTCTGGAAAAAAAGGTGTGCATATGCAGGTAATAATTAAAGGTTATGATCTACGGGCTCTGTAGCATTTGCAGACTTTATAGCAGAGTTAAAGGTCACATTAAAACGCGACGGAATCCCATCGGGATTGTGGGCAATGAAAGGCCTGAGAATTAAATAATGGACGTCTTTTAAAAGTTTCCCCTGGTAGGGCGCGGGCGAGATTAACGAAGTGTTATAAACATCAAACTGCCATCACTCACGACGCGACTTTGTCACAGCAAAATGGCCGCCGTTTCAACTGCTGTTTCCAGAGGCGGGAGTCGACCGTGGTCTCCGACGGCCTTTCATCACCGGCCCCACGCTGTGCTGTGTGTGTGTGACATGCATTCATCACACCGCAGTTAAACTGTACTGCTCTCGGGCGGTCAAACCATCCTTCCTCACCCCCGGGGGGGGGGGGCGTAATGATGGACAACTCTATTCTCTGCGGCGGTTTGTTTGGTGTTTCGCCAGCGTTCAAACAACACAGGAGATCCACTGCAAGGAAGCCAAGCAAAGGCCAGGCCAGGAACAGTAGCAGGTTTCAACAGTGTTGAAAGAGGTGAGAGGAAAGACAACCGTGTGCGGCCCCAAGGCTTAGCGCACACACTCTATCACACTATCACAATTCTATCTCTAGCACTAGCACGGGTCATATCAGTGGGGAGCCATGAACTAGTAGAGGAAGGTGATTATATTTGAAAATGTTCTCGTGAACACTTTACCCTGACAATCTATCACGCCCGTCCGTCAACTTCAAGATCGTGTTAATGTTTGCGTATTGTATTTCATAATCCACGCACATGGATTTGAATCACGAAACGTTTGCAGAGACAACAAAAGTTAGGACGGCAAGATGCAAGGCCAGATGGCTGAATTAATCAGAAGGATGTATTGTGCAGACCGACGCACCAGGACAGTCATTTGTCATTTGTGTTAATGTGCTTTAAGTCCACAACAACAACAACAACAATGGAATGGACACCACCAAATAGAAGCTTTTTTCGGTTCTGTTTGCCAGACAAAAACACGTCTCATCCTGGACATGTTTCCAGTTTATGCAAGCGTATATTTGCCCAGATGGTGTTTACCTTTTCTCAGCCCATCCTACTCCCTCTGTCAACACCTCCAACTCATTAAATATGCTCCAACCATGCATATGCCACTCCCACTATTGCCCTTTACCCCTCCCACTCTTTCTAAATGCCCTTCCCACCCTTTCTCCCTGCCCTCCTGTTCATTCTAGGTCCTCCTCCCCCTTATATCTATGCCCCTCCTAGTCCTTCTAGATGCCCCTCCCACATTAACTATTAACTACCTCTTCCCTGCTTTGTTGTTAGGCAGAAGAACAAAATTTCACAATAAGAGCGTGAAGGAGCAGTTCAACAGTTTGGTCGGCTGAGTCATGCTTTCTGACTTTACCGACATGAACATGGCTGTCATCATAGCAGGTTCTTCCACTTTTTATAGCCAGCAGAGGACTGAAGACTTTTCTATGCATCTGGGGTTCATTGGTTTGAAGCTTGCGCATCCTTTTCTTTTATCAACCAATCCGGAGTGCCGGAGCCCGCTGATCCATTGTTTTCTAATTGACGTCCTGAGAGGGATGTTTGAACAACTCAATGATATTTATCCACTCTGATGAGACAAAACACAACGCGGATCCATCTCCCAGCAGAACCCAGGCCCTCCGAGCAGCCCCCCGACACGCTCAGAGGTGGATTATCCCATGTTCCCAAACACTGGGTCCTTAATTGGATCGTTGGTTCCTGCATCCAATCCCTAAATGTGCATATACTTACCACAGTGTTTCCCACCATATAAACATCGGCTTGTGGTAACCGTTAGTTGGTAGCTGTTTACTTGAGGCTATGTATCTGCAAGGAAATCTGTAAATAAGGGGCCGGTACCGTTCACATCTTCTTTTTTAAATGTACCAACAAATATCTTCAGCTTATGAGTAAGACATCCCCTGTGACCCCGTCTGCATATCTGCAGGATGGAGACATCTCAAATGAGCTATATGGGAGCTGTACAAACCCGTGGATTCCTCTGTCTCTTGTTTAGTCATCTTCTTAGAAACACCCAAACCAGAGAAACACAGACACACAGTATCCACCCCTCACACTCACACACACACAGACACACAGACACACAGACACACAGACACACACACACACACACACACACACACACACGCACACCCACACACACATATACGGGTTACAAAGTTGCAGGGAAAAAATGATGAGATAACAGCGTAGAGCTGATTAAAATGACTGATTCCCCATCACCAGATGTTGCGTGATCATAAACAAGAGGTTTCTTCCTCAGAATGATAAATCAACACACGGCCGCGCTAATGTCGTCTGTGGCACGCACAACTTCATCAGAGTAGCGTTATTACCCACCAACAGACTTGGCTCTCTGAGCAGAGAGGAGATAATAACTAAACCCTGCTTTATCTTATGTAGTTAAAGTCAGAGCTAGCTAAGAACTCAGAGCTACAACGGCTAACCCTGCTTTGGGTTGTTAATATTAGGGCTTCCACTATTACCACTACTAGTACTAGTACTACTACTGCTACTACTACTACTACGACCACTACTACTACTACTACTATTACTACTGCTAGCACAACTGCAAATACAAAATGTCTTTCACTGCATATTATTTTAGGATTTCACATTTTTTTTAGGGTATGTAGTCTCATTTATTATTTATTCTGTTTGAGTCGTGTTATATTGTCTTGAAAAGCCCTTTCTAACAGGCCTTTGAAAGGTGCGATAAAAGTTATTCCCATTATGAATAACTTAAAAAGTGATTATCATTATTCATCACGACTGCAACTACCACCGCTAATACAGCCGCTTCCACTCCCACTAGTACACCACTCTGCTAACCTGGTAGGGCGGCTGGATGGCGTCTCCACTCGAGTGTATAAACTCTGTTTGAGGAGCTGAGCGGCGGAGAGCTGCCGCTGCTGGCCGTCTATCAGAGGATCTAAAGCGCTCCTCGGCGCGTGTCTCTGTCTCCGCAGGGAGCCAGTGCCCACACCGACCGCCCGCTCGTGCAGCAGAGTGAGAGCCAACCGCAAACTGGGGACCCCTACATTAAGGTGTTAATTGGATTGGGTACCCGCAGCGTCCCCGCAATACCGCAGGCACTGTGTGAGTTTAAGTGTGTGTGTGTGTATGTGTGTAAGTGTTAATGTGTGTGTGTGTGTGTGTGTCTGTGTGCGTATGTGTGTGCACGTGTGTGCATGTGTGTGTGTGGGGGGGGGGGGGGGGGGGGGGGTATTGAGAGTGTGTGTGTTTGTGTGTGTGTGTGTGTCTGTGTGTGTGTGTGTTTGTGTGTGTACACGTGCATGCATGTGTGTGTGTGGGGGGGAGTATTGAGAATGTGTGTATTTGTGTGTGTGCACATATGTGTGTGTGTGTGTGTGGGGGGGGGGTTTGAGAGTGTGTGTTTGTGTGTGCGTGTGAGTGTGAGGAATGGCATGAAAAAAGCTGGTCTGTGTTCCTTCAACCATGTTCTTGACAACTGAGAGCATACGTCCACATTTTTCCACATGTGTGTCCGTGTGTGGGGCAGAAATATACTGTGTGCATGCAACTGGTGTGTATATGTGTGTGTGTCTGTGTGTGTGCATGTGTTTATGTGTGTGTGTGTGTGTGTGTGTGTGTGTGTGTGTGTGTTTATGTGTGTGTGTGTGTGTGTGTGTGTGTGTGTGTGTGTGTGTGTGTGTGTGTGTGTGTGTGTGTGTGTGTGTGTGTTTATGTGTGTGTGTGTGTGTGTGTGTGTGTGTGTGTGTGTGTGCTTGTTCAAGCTGTGTAAAAATGCTGCGGTCCTCAAAACTGAAATTCATGACCATAGTGTCGGAGGCGGGGTTAGGAGAGGTGGAGCGGGGGGGCCTGAGGATCACGGCGGCAGGTTTCTCGGGGGAATCCAAGGCTGACGCGTGCTTTTGATGGGATGTTATTTGATTTCTGATTGATACTAATTGGCCTGGGCTCCACCGGGGACGGCTCCCGGGCAAGGCTGACACTGGGTTGTGGGGTATGTGCGCGTCCCCACCCCTACCCACACCCGCACCCCCACCCCTACCCACACCCGCACCCCCACCCAGCTTCAAGGACCCCTTTCAAAAAACAAACAGGAAGGTTGGAGCACCGGAGCAGACAGGCACAGATGCCTGCTCCCACCGGGGCACCCGGCATACTGCCGTGTTAAAAAAGGACCTGAATATCATTTTACTTTTTCTATTATTTTTTGCGACAAGTAGGTTTCTACATGGCACCACGTGTATGCATGACAGTCAACAACAATAACATCGTCTTTATCAGGGTATGGGCAGGGTTTAGCGGCTAAGGTGGTGGACACCCAGCCAAAAGGCACTGGGTTCGAACCCCCCAGTTTCCACAGCCTACCTTTTTGCCCTTTTCATGCAAGATGCTCCGACCTCCGTCTCATACCGCTGATTATGGGTGTGCTCCTTTACTGTACCATGGCACGGATGGGTAGACTCAACTAGTGGAGATAAGTGTACTATCGTGGCTCGGTACATGAATGGAGCAGACCCGTAATTAGTGTTATGAGGGACAGAACAAACGTTCGCTCGTAACACTAGTTTGTCCTACGATAATTACTCTGTGGAAAGGGTGTATCGTACATGATGCTTCTGAAAAAATAAAAACCTTTGAATAAAATCGCTGGATGGTAAAATAGTGAATATATTATCGTTATAATCAGTATGGAGGTGTTATACAGAATGATTCACGGTACATACATTCCCCATACTAGTTTGGTCTTGAATATGGCGTGCATATAATACCTTTTTCTGCTTCATCAAACAACAGAGCAGGTGAAGTAATACGAGTAATTAGACGTTAAGTGTGTTTATCATTATAGGCTTTGTACATAATTATATTCACTTAAAACAAAGTATCTTTAAACACAGATTAAAGCAAACAAACATACACACACTCTCACACACACACACACAGGAACGGTCCACAAGACGTGTCACTTATCACACATGCACACACACATACACACACACACACGCACATGCGTGTGCACGGCCACGCACACGCACACACACACACAAACAAACATGCACTGATACACACAACATAATTGTGCACACATACATAGACAGACATACAGAAAAAGCATGCACAGACTTATAAGCACACACACAAACACACACACACAACGACACTTCAAACGTCACACCGTGATATCCCTAGCTATTTCCCTCCGTGGGGAAGTGTTCTGATTGGATGAAAACCCCAAACTCCCACAGGATGGGGGGGGGTAGATACCAGGGTGCCAACCACCCTCTCTTTTCCACATCTCATTTGCATGTTGTGGTTATTCCTCCTGTCCAATTGGATTTATCGCCTTGTTTTTGGCCCATCCAACCACTTTGTGTTAACGTAACGTTTGCAGTGAAATTGATCCGTCAATCTGCTGACCGCGCGACTTAGCTTAGAGAGAGAGAGAGAGAGAGATAGATAGATAGATAGATAGATAGATAGATAGATAGATAGATAGATAGATAGATAGATAGATAGATAGATAGATAGATAGATAGATAGATAGATAGATAGATAGATAGATAGATAGATAGATAGATAGATAGACAATTAGATAGATGGATGGATAGATAGATATTGATAGATAGAGATAAAGAAATATAGACAAATAGACAGACAGTTCGACCGATAGATTACCCAGACAGGCAGGCGGATAGACAGACAGACTGACAGAGAGGAAGACAGTCAGACGGACAGACAGACGGACAGGGTTAAAGTTAGAGGGTCTAGGAACAGATCGATTGATTCACTGACCCATTCATTCACATTAGAAGTTTTTCCCTCCACGTCGTGACTCGATAAAACAAACCAACCCGGTCCGGCCAGATTTCCGTCCAAACTTAAACTGTCAAGTCGGGCCGTCAGACACAAGCCGGAGCCTGTACTGTTTCAGCAGCGGCGGCGACGACAGCTGTGAAGGGGCGGCCACGCGGCCAATCCTATTGATTTCCCCCCCCGGCCAATTACGGTGACATCAGAGCGCTCACTGGGAGAGTTCCACATGGCGGGGCAAACCTCTGGTTTGTACAGTAATCACACATCAAGCCTTCTCCCGTGTTTATCCTGGAGCCTCAACCCCTCCACTGAGTCTCTATCGATCAGAGCGGCTTTAGCTCCCTGTGTGAGGATATACACCAGTACTCTCTTTATACCCTCTCTCTCTCTCTCTCTCTCTCTCTCTCTCTCGCTCTCTCTCTTTCCCTCTCTCTCTCTCTCTCCATCGCTCTCATTTCTCTCACTCTCCCTCTTTCTCTACTTATCTACTTCCCGCTCTGTCTTACTCACTTTGTATCTCTGTCTCTGTTGCTCTTCCTCTCTCTCTATCACTCGTTTATTCCAGTTCCCCCCCCCCCCTTCCTCTCTGTCTCTCTATTGTTCTCACTCTCTTTTATTCTCCTGATCTATTTCCATCTCTTTCTACCTCTTTCAAACTCTCGTATTCTCCCTATAGGGCTCTACATCAGAATGCATCCTGTGATTCTTGCGATACTCCGCCATATTGAGAGAACTCGAGAGATTGTAGCATTGTAAAAACAAAAGTACACGTAAGTATTTGCAACCGGCAAATAAAATTTTTCCTTTGCCATGTCTTGCACAAGACAAGATATAGCAGTTTCACAACAATGTCTTCCCCTGAGGAGAAATTATTTCTGGATTAATAGCTAATTAATGACCCAAAACAACAATACAACTTGCGCATAAATAACATTCCAATTCTCCTTTGCTTCCAGAAAAGAGGCGGACATTGCGATGTGACGTTGTGACGTACAACTGCTATTTCACTCCCTGTCAGAACTGTGTCTTGTTTTATTTCCCTATCCCTCTAGCATGCTGTTTATTCTCTCTCTCTCTCTCTCTCTCTCTCTCTCTCTCTCTCTCTCTCTCTCTCTCTCTATCTCGTCCCTCCCCTCATCAGCAACAGGGAGAATCTGCACCTAAGACCTTGGGGGGGGGGGGGGGAGAACAACAGCCACAAATCCATAAGGATAACTTCACACAGAAGGATCCATCGACCAGACTACCAAAGACTCTTTTCTCACACCACCTGTCTCCTTATTGGCCGAGAGCTGGCGGCAGGTGTTATCTCACCTGGAGAAGGTTATCCAAACTGCGAGGTGTCCTGTCGACATGAGATGGCTGTTGGCTAAACCAGACGCAGGGGATTTATTCACCACACGCCAGGTGGAAGAGCCACGGATTTAAGACCAGCCATTGATTGGTTAATCTATGCACACTTAGCAGATGCACACAGACACACACACACACACACACACACACACAAACACACACACACGCACACAGTGTAAACTGTGAAGAGAGGAGAACATGTTACTGTCATAGTACTCTTACCCTTTTCCCAGAAAAAGATTGCATGTGTATTTTCTCTAAAAGATGGGAGCTTAACAAGCCACCGAACTCAGCATGAAGGCCAGGGAAAACATTACGCTGGTGTATTCTTTATATCTGCCCAAACTAACTTCCACGCACGTCATAGCATCGCGCCGTAAAAGGGGTGAAAACGTGCTCGTCCACCCGGGTGTGATGGTGAAGCTGGAGCTGATAAATAACTGTGACAACTTCACAGTCCTTTGTCCTGGGAGAGAATGGCGATGGTTATTTTTCCCGCTAAAGACAAAAGCCAGATGTGAGCGGGTGTTCAAGTTTTTTTTTTTTTTTTTGGCCAGTTGGAAATGGGCTTCAGTCTCTCTCTCATCCTCTCTTTAACCGTCTCTCTCTCTCCCCCTCCTATGACTCAATGGGCTGTATTTAAGGAGAGTGGGGGGCCCATGAGCAGCGAGATGGCCGTCCATCCCTCCACTGCCAGAGACCAGGCTTGATGACCTCATCATTGATGGACAAGCCATGGCGTTCATTCAGCTAATCAGTGTGTTTACATGAATGGGTTTATGTGTGTGCGGTCGTGTGTTTGTGTCTCCTCAGGGAGTGAGTGTGTGTGTGTTAGTATGTTCATGGAGTGTGTGTATCTTTAGTTTGTGTGTGTGTGTGTGTGTGTGTGTGTATGTAAGTTCATGGAGTATGTGTATCTTTATGGAGTGTGTGTATGTTCATGGAGTGTGTGTGTGTGTGTGTATGTGTGTGGGGGCTCATGCGTGCATGTGTGTGCGTGTGTGTGTGTGTGCGTGCGTGTCCTGGCTGGTTCCAGGTGGTTCTGGCAGGGTCTGGGTAGGTTGGCCCGGGCTGACTGTGGATGTGGGAACAGTCTCTCCTGTTCTCCCATCTGCTCCGAGGAGAGAGGAGTCGTGCTTGTGTGTTTGTGTGCAATTTGTGCATGTGCTAGGGTGTGTTTGTGTGTGTGTGTGTGTGTGTTTGTGTGTGTGTTGATGAGGTGTTAAGAAAACAAACATAATGACACAAATAGAAACACAGCGGCACACACACACACAGTAGAAGGACACACACACACACGCACACCCACACACATGCACGGACACCCACTAACACACACACACACACTCAGATGTGTGCATACACACGCCCACTCTCATACACACACTCGGAAGCAAAAACCTGCGCAGGATCAAACTTTTTACACTCACACAATGTCACAATGCACCATTTTGCATGCACCATTGTACAGGAAGCCGCATACACACACACACACACACACACACACACACAAATACACGCACACACAAACGCACGCACACACACACACACTCTCTTGCAGAGGCCACAGATGGCGGTGTGAAGGGGTGAGGGCTTCCTGAAGCTCCAGCCTGAGACTCCTGTGGGCTACCACTCAAGCGCCAACATAAACCAACACCCCCCACACACACACACACTCCCACCCACGTCACTGTCCTCCTCCCACCTCCCTTCTCTGCCACCTCCATCAACACCCACGTCAAATCCCTCCGTCTCAGTTCTCATCCTCCTCCTCCTCCCCCCCCCATCTCCCTTTCTCCTTCCATACCCTAGCCCCGCCCCCACCCACTCTCCTCCCCTTA